>NW_027364475.1:0-223581 GCF_046119375.1 Phyllobates terribilis | reverse complement strand
AATTTCTCCGCATTGCAAGATGAAATTCTGAAATTTTTTGCTTTTTCCTGCTCCTCTTAGCATGATAAAGAAGATTCAAAGAGAGTGAGATGCCAGCTCCTTTCATTCAGTCAGTAGCTTCAATCATTTCTGGACGTTTTTCAAAGGCAAAAATCAATGAATATTGTAAATGCACAAACAGTAATTTCTCCGCATTGCAAGGTGCAATTCTGAAATTTTTTGCTTTTTCCTGCTCCTCTTAGCATGATAAAGAAGATTCAAAGAGAGTGAGATGCCAGCTCCTTTCATTCAGTCAGTAGCTTCAATCATTTCTGGTATATGAATAACATGATGTTTTTCAATGGCAAAAATCAATGAATATTGTAAATGCACAAACAGTAATTTCTCCGCATTGCAAGGTGCAATTCTGAAATTTTTTGCTTTTTCCTGCTCCTCTTAGCATGATAAAGAAGATTCAAAGAGAGTGAGATGCCAGCTCCTTTCATTCAGTCAGTAGCTTCAATCATTTCTGGACGTTTTTCAATGGCAAAAATCAATGAATATTGTAAATGCACAAACAGTAATTTCTCCGCATTGCAAGGTGCAATTCTGAAATTTTTTGCTTTTTCCTGCTCCTCTTAGCATGATAAAGAAGATTCAAAGAGAGTGAGATGCCAGCTCCTTTCATTCAGTCAGTAGCTTCAGTCATTTCTGGAAGTTTTTCAATGGCAAAAATCAATGAATATTGTAAATGCACAAACAGTAATTTCTCCGCATTGCAAGGTGCAATTCTGAAATTTTTTGCTTTTTCCTGCTCCTCTTAGCATGATAAAGAAGATTCAAAGAGAGTGAGATGCCAGCTCCTTTCATTCAGTCAGTAGCTTCAAACATTTCTGGTATAAACATTTCTGGACGTTTTTCAATGGCAAAAATCAATGAATATTGTAAATGCACAAAGAGTAATATCTCCACATTGCAAGGTGCAATGCTGAAATTTTTTTTGCTTTTTCCTGCTAATCCTAGCATGATAAAGAAGATTCAAATAGAGTGAGATGCCAGCTCCTTTCATTCAGTCAGTAGCTTCAAACATTTCTGGACGTTTTTCAATGGCAAAAATCAATGAATATTGTAAATGCACAAACAGTAATATCTCCACATTGCAAGGTGCAATTCTGAAATTTTTTGCTTTTTCCTGCTACTCCTAGCATGATAAAGAAGATTCAAAGAGAGTGAGATGCCAGCTCCTTTCATTCAGTCAGTAGCTTCAAACATTTCTGGACGTTTTTCAATGGCAAAAATCAATGAATATTGTAAATGCACAAACAGTAATATCTCCACATTGCAAGGTGCAATTCTGAAATTTTTTGCTTTTTCCTGCTAATCCTAGCATGATAAAGAAGATTCAAAGAGAGTGAGATGCCAGCTCCTTTCATTCAGTCAGTAGCTTCAAACATTTCTGGACGTTTTTCAATGGCAAAAATCAATGAATATTGTAAATGCACAAACAGTAATTTCTCCGCATTGCAAGGTGCAATTCTGAAATTTTTTGCTTTTTCCTGCTCCTCTTAGCATGATAAAGAAGATTCAAAGAGAGTGAGATGCCAGCTCCTTTCATTCAGTCAGTAGCTTCAATCATTTCTGGACGTTTTTCAATGGCAAAAATCAATGAATATTGTAAATGCACAAACAGTAATTTCTCCGCATTGCAAGGTGCAATTCTGAAATTTTTTGCGTTTTCCTGCTCCTCTTAGCATGATAATGAAGATTCAAAGAGAGTGAGATGCCAGCTCCTTTCATTCAGTCAGTAGCTTCAATCATTTCTGGTATATGAATAACATGATGTTTTTCAATGGCAAAAATCAATGAATATTGTAAATGCACAAACAGTAATTTCTCCGCATTGCAAGTTGCAATTCTGAAATTTTTTGCTTTTTCCTGCTCCTCTTAGCATGATAAAGAAGATTCAAAGAGAGTGAGATGCCAGCTCCTTTCATTCAGTCAGTAGCTTCAATCATTTCTGGACGTTTTTCAATGGCAAAAATCAATGAATATTGTAAATGCACAAACAGTAATTTCTCCGCATTGCAAGGTGAAATTCTGAAATTTTTTGCTTTTTCCTGCTCCTCTTAGCATGATAAAGAAGATTCAAAGAGAGTGAGATGCCAGCTCCTTTCATTCAGTCAGTAGCTTCAATCATTTCTGGACGTTTTTCAATGGCAAAAATCAATGAATATTGTAAATGCACAAACAGTAATTTCTCCGCATTGCAAGGTGCAATTCTGAAATTTTTTGCTTTTTCCTGCTCCTCTTAGCATGATAAAGAAGATTCAAAGAGAGTGAGATGCCAGCTCCTTTCATTCAGTCAGTAGCTTCAATCATTTCTGGACGTTTTTCAATGGCAAAAATCAATGAATATTGTAAATGCACAAACAGTAATTTCTCCGCATTGCAAGGTGCAATTCTGAAATTTTTTGCTTTTTCCTGCTCCTCTTAGCATGATAAAGAAGATTCAAAGAGAGTGAGATGCCAGCTCCTTTCATTCAGTCAGTAGCTTCAATCATTTCTGGTATATGAATAACATGATGTTTTTCAATGGCAAAAATCAATGAATATTGTAAATGCACAAACAGTAATTTCTCCGCATTGCAAGGTGCAATTCTGAAATTTTTTGCTTTTTCCTGCTCCTCTTAGCATGATAAAGAAGATTCAAAGAGAGTGAGATGCCAGCTCCTTTCATTCAGTCAGTAGCTTCAGTCATTTCTGGACGTTTTTCAATGGCAAAAATCAATGAATATTGTAAATGCACAAACAGTAATTTCTCCGCATTGCAACGTGCAATTCTGAAATTTTTTGCTTTTTCCTGCTCCTCTTAGCATGATAAAGAAGATTCAAAGAGAGTGAGATGCCAGCTCCTTTCATTCAGTCAGTAGCTTCAAACATTTCTGGTATAAACATTTCTGGACGTTTTTCAATGGCAAAAATCAATGAATATTGTAAATGCACAAACAGTAATATCTCCACATTGCAAGGTGCAATTCTGAAATTTTTTGCTTTTTCCTGCTAATCCTAGCATGCTAAAGAAGATTCAAATAGAGTGAGATGCCAGCTCCTTTCATTCAGTCAGTAGCTTCAAACATTTCTGGACGTTTTTCAATGGCAAAATTCAATGAATATTGTAAATGCACAAACAGTAATATCTCCACATTGCAAGGTGCAATTCTGAAATTTTTTGCTTTTTCCTGCTAATCCTAGCATGATAAAGAAGATTCAAAGAGAGTGAGATGCCAGCTCCTTTCATTCAGTCAGTAGCTTCAATCATTTCTGGACGTTTTTCAATGGCAAAAATCAATGAATATTGTAAATGCACAAACAGTAATTTCTCCGCATTGCAAGGTGCAATTCTGAAATTTTTTGCTTTTTTCTGCTCCTCTTAGCATGATAAAGAAGATTCAAAGAGAGTGAGATGCCAGCTCCTTTCATTCAGTCAGTAGCTTCAATCATTTCTGGACGTTTTTCAATGGCAAAAATCAATGAATATTGTAAATGCACAAACAGTAATTTCTCCGCATTGCAAGGTGCAATTCTGAAATTTTTTGCTTTTTCCTGCTCCTCTTAGCATGATAAAGAATATTCAAAGAGAGTGAGATGCCAGCTCCTTTCATTCAGTCAGTAGCTTCAATCATTTCTGGTATATGAATAACATGATGTTTTTCAATGGCAAAAATCAATGAATATTGTAAATGCACAAACAGTAATATCTCCACATTGCAAGGTGCAATTCTGAAATTTTTTGCTTTTTCCTGCTAATCCTAGCATGATAAAGAAGATTCAAAGAGAGTGAGATGCCAGCTCCTTTCATTCAGTCAGTAGCTTCAAACATTTCTGGACGTTTTTCAATGGCAAAAATCAATGAATATTGTAAATGCACAAACAGTAATATCTCCACATTGCAAGGTGCAATTTTGAAATTTTTTGCTTTTTCCTGCTACTCCTAGCATGATAAAGAAGATTCAAAGAGAGTGAGATGCCAGCTCCTTTCATTCAGTCAGTAGCTTCAATCATTTCTGGACGTTTTTCAATGGCAAAAATCAATGAATATTGTAAATGCACAAACAGTAATTTCTCCGCATTGCAAGGTGCAATTCTGAAATTTTTTGCTTTTTCCTGCTCCTCTTAGCATGATAAAGAAGATTCAAAGAGAGTGAGATGCCAGCTCCTTTCATTCAGTCAGTAGCTTCAATCATTTCTGGACGTTTTTCAATGGCAAAAATCAATGAATATTGTAAATGCACAAACAGTAATTTCTCCGCATTGCAAGATGCAATTCTGAAATTTTTTGCTTTTTCCTGCTCCTCTTAGCATGATAAAGAAGATTCAAAGAGAGTGAGATGCCAGCTCCTTTCATTCAGTCAGTAGCTTCAGTCATTTCTGGACGTTTTTCAATGGCAAAAATCAATGAATATTGTAAATGCACAAACAGTAATTTCTCCGCATTGCAAAGTGCAATTCTGAAATTTTTTGCTTTTTCCTGCTCCTCTTAGCATGATAAAGAAGATTCAAAGAGAGTGAGATGCCAGCTCCTTTCATTCAGTCAGTAGCTTCAAACATTTCTGGTATAAACATTTCTGGATGTTTTTCAATGGCAAAAATCAATGAATATTGTAAATGCACAAACAGTAATATCTCCACATTGCAAGGTGCAATGCTGAAATTTTTTGCTTTTTCCTGCTAATCCTAGGATGATAAAGAAGATTCAAATAGAGTGAGATGCCAGCTCCTTTCATTCAGTCAGTAGCTTCAATCATTTCTGGTATATGAATAACATGATGTTTTTCAATGGCAAAAATCAATGAATATTGTAAATGCACAAACAGTAATTTCTCCGCATTGCAAGGTGCAATTCTGAAATTTTTTGCTTTTTCCTGCTCCTCTTAGCATGATAAAGAAGATTCAAAGAGCGTGAGATGCCAGCTCCTTTCATTCAGTCAGTAGCTTCAATCATTTCTGGATGTTTTTCAATGGCAAAAATCAATGAATATTGCAAATGCACAAACAGTAATTTCTCCGCATTGCAAGGTGCAATTCTGAAATTTTTTGCTTTTTCCTGCTCCTCTTAGCATGATAAAGAAGATTCAAAGAGAGTGAGATGCCAGCTCCTTTCATTCAGTCAGTAGCTTCAGTCATTTCTGGACGTTTTTCAATGGCAAAAATCAATGAATATTGTAAATGCACAAACAGTAATTTCTCCGCATTGCAACGTGCAATTCTGAAATTTTTTGCTTTTTCCTGCTCCTCTTAGCATGATAAAGAAGATTCAAAGAGAGTGAGATGCCAGCTCCTTTCATTCAGTCAGTAGCTTCAAACATTTCTGGTATAAACATTTCTGGACGTTTTTCAATGGCAAAAATCAATGAATATTGTAAATGCACAAACAGTAATATCTCCACATTGCAAGGTGCAATTCTGAAATTTTTTGCTTTTTCCTGCTAATCCTAGCATGATAAAGAAGATTCAAATAGAGTGAGATGCCAGCTCCTTTCATTCAGTCAGTAGCTTCAAACATTTCTGGACGTTTTTCAATGGCAAAATTCAATGAATATTGTAAATGCACAAACAGTAATATCTCCACATTGCAAGGTGCAATTCTGAAATTTTTTGCTTTTTCCTGCTAATCCTAGCATGATAAAGAAGATTCAAAGAGAGTGAGATGCCAGCTCCTTTCATTCAGTCAGTAGCTTCAATCATTTCTGGACGTTTTTCAATGGCAAAAATCAATGAATATTGTAAATGCACAAACAGTAATTTCTCCGCATTGCAAGGTGCAATTCTGAAATTTTTTGCTTTTTCCTGCTCCTCTTAGCATGATAAAGAAGATTCAAAGAGAGTGAGATGCCAGCTCCTTTCATTCAGTCAGTAGCTCCAATCATTTCTGGACGTTTTTCAATGGCAAAAATCAATGAATATTGTAAATGCACAAACAGTAATTTCTCCGCATTGCAAGGTGCAATTCTGAAATTTTTTGCTTTTTCCTGCTCCTCTTAGCATGATAAAGAAGATTCAAAGAGAGTGAGATGCCAGCTCCTTTCATTCAGTCAGTAGCTTCAATCATTTCTGGTATATGAATAACATGATGTTTTTCAATGGCAAAAATCAATGAATATTGTAAATGCACAAACAGTAATTTCTCCGCATTGCAAGGTGCAATTCTGAAATTTTTTGCTTTTTCCTGCTCCTCTTAGCATGATAAAGAAGATTCAAAGAGAGTGAGATGCCAGCTCCTTTCATTCAGTCAGTAGCTTCAATCATTTCTGGACGTTTTTCAATGGCAAAAATCAATGAATATTGTAAATGCACAAACAGTAATTTCTCCGCATTGCAAGGTGCAATTCTGAAATTTTTTGCCTTTTCCTGCTCCTCTTAGCATGATAAAGAAGATTCTAAGAGAGTGAGATGCCAGCTCCTTTCATTCAGTCAGTAGCTTCAATCATTTCTGGACGTTTTTCAATGGCAAAAATCAATGAATATTGTAAATGCACAAACAGTAATTTCTCCGCATTGCAAGGTGCAATTCTGAATTTTTTTGCTTTTTCCTGATCCTCTTAGCATGATAAAGAAGATTCAAAGAGAGTGAGATGCCAGTTCCTTTCATTCAGTCAGTAGCTTCAATCATTTCTGGTATATGAATAACATGATGTTTTTCAATGGCAAAAATCAATGAATATTGTAAATGCACAAACAGTAATTTTTCCGCATTGCAAGGTGCAATTCTGAAATTTTTTGCTTTTTCCTGCTCCTCTTAGCATGATAAAGAAGATTCAAAGAGAGTGAGATGCCAGCTCCTTTCATTCAGTCAGTAGCTTCAATCATTTCTGGATGTTTTTCAATGGCAAAAATCAATGAATATTGTAAATGCACAAACAGTAATTTCTCCGCATTGCAAGGTGCAATTCTGAAATTTTTTGCTTTTTCCTGCTCCTCTTAGCATGATAAAGAAGATTCAAAGATAGTGAGATGCCAGCTCCTTTCATTCAGTCAGTAGCTTCATTCATTTCTGGACGTTTTTCAATGGCAAAAATCAATGAATATTGTAAATGCACAAACAGTAATTTCTCCGCATTGCAAGGTGCAATTCTGAAATTTTTTGCTTTTTCCTGCTCCTCTTAGCATGATAAAGAAGATTCAAAGAGAGTGAGATGCCAGCTCCTTTCATTCAGTCAGTAGCTTCAAACATTTCTGGTATAAACATTTCTGGACGTTTTTCAATGGCAAAAATCAATGAATATTGTAAATGCACAAACAGTAATATCTCCACATTGCAAGGTGCAATTCTGAAATTTTTTGCTTTTTCCTGCTAATCCTAGCATGATAAAGAAGATTCAAATAGAGTGAGATGCCAGCTCCTTTCATTCAGTCAGTAGCTTCAAACATTTCTGGACGTTTTTCAATGGCAAAATTCAATGAATATTGTAAATGCACAAACAGTAATATCTCCACATTGCAAGGTGCAATTCTGAAATTTTTTGCTTTTTCCTGCTAATCCTAGCATGATAAAGAAGATTCAAAGAGAGTGAGATGCCAGCTCCTTTCATTCAATCAGTAGCTTCAATCATTTCTGGACGTTTTTCAATGGCAAAAATCAATGAATATTGTAAATGCACAAACAGTAATTTCTCCGCATTGCAAGGTGCAATTCTGAAATTTTTTGCTTTTTCCTGCTCCTCTTAGCATGATAAAGAAGAATCAAAGAGAGTGAGATGCCAGCTCCTTTCATTCAGTCAGTAGCTTCAATCATTTCTGGACGTTTTTCAATGGCAAAAATCAATGAATATTGTAAATGCACAAACAGTAATTTCTCCGCATTGCAAGGTGCAATTCTGAAATTTTTTGCTTTTTCCTGCTCCTCTTAGCATGATAAAGAAGATTCAAAGAGAGTGAGATGCCAGCTCCTTTCATTCAGTCAGTAGCTTCAATCATTTCTGGTATATGAATAACATGATGTTTTTCAATGGCAAAAATCAATGAATATTGTAAATGCACAAACAGTAATTTCTCCGCATTGCAAGGTGCAATTCTGAAATTTTTTGCTTTTTCCTGCTCCTCTTAGCATGATAAAGAAGATTCAAAGAGAGTGAGATGCCAGCTCCTTTCATTCAGTCAGTAGCTTCAATCATTTCTGGACGTTTTTCAATGGCAAAAATCAATGAATATTGTAAATGCACAAACAGTAATTTCTCCGCATTGCAAGGTGCAATTCTGAAATTTTTTGCTTTTTCCTGCTCCTCTTAGCATGATAAAGAAGATTCAAAGAGAGTGAGATGCCAGCTCCTTTCATTCAGTCAGTAGCTTCAGTCATTTCTGGACGTTTTTCAATGGCAAAAATCAATGAATATTGTAAATGCACAAACAGTAATTTCTCCGCATTGCAAGGTGCAATTCTGAAATTTTTTGCTTTTTCCTGCTCCTCTTAGCATGATAAAGAAGATTCAAAGAGAGTGAGATGCCAGCTCCTTTCATTCAGTCAGTAGCTTCAATCATTTCTGGACGTTTTTCAATGGCAAAAATCAATGAATATTGTAAATGCACAAACAGTAATTTCTCCGCATTGCAAGGTGCAATTCTGAAATTTTTTGCTTTTTCCTGCTCCTCTTAGCATGATAAAGAAGATTCAAAGAGAGTGAGATGCCAGCTCCTTTCATTCAGTCAGTAGCTTCAATCATTTCTGGACGTTTTTCAATGGCAAAAATCAATGAATATTGTAAATGCACAAACAGTAATTTCTCCGCATTGCAAATTGCAATTCTGAAATTTTTTGCTTTTTCCTGCTCCTCTTAGCATGATAAAGAAGATTCAAAGAGAGTGAGATGCCAGCTCCTTTCATTCAGTCAGTAGCTTCAATCATTTCTGGACGTTTTTCAATGGCAAAAATCAATGAATATTGTAAATGCACAAACAGTAATTTCTCCGCATTGCAAGGTGCAATTCTGAAATTTTTTGCTTTTTCCTGCTCCTCTTAGCATGATAAAGAAGATTCAAAGAGAATGAGATGCCAGCTCCTTTCATTCAGTCAGTAGCTTCAATCATTTCTGGTATATGAATAACATGATGTTTTTCAATGGCAAAAATCAATGAATATTGTAAATGCACAAACAGTAATTTCTCCGCATTGCAAGGTGCAATTCTGAAATTTTTTGCTTTTTCCTGCTCCTCTTAGCATGATAAAGAAGATTCAAAGAGAGTGAGATGCCAGCTCCTTTCATTCAGTCAGTAGCTTCAATCATTTCTGGATGTTTTTCAATGGCAAAAATCAATGAATATTGTAAATGCACAAACAGTAATTTCTCCGCATTGCAAGGTGCAATTCTGAAATTTTTTGCTTTTTCCTGCTCCTCTTAGCATGATAAAGAAGATTCAGAGAGTGAGATGCCAGCTCCTTTCATTCAGTCAGTAGCTTCAGTCATTTCTGGACGTTTTTCAATGGCAAAAATCAATGAATATTGTAAATGCACAAACAGTAATTTCTCCGCATTGCAAGGTGCAATTCTGAAATTTTTTGCTTTTTCCTGCTCCTCTTAGCATGATAAAGAAGATTCAAAGAGAGTGAGATGCCAGCTCCTTTCATTCAGTCAGTAGCTTCAAACATTTCTGGTATAAACATTTCTGGACGTTTTTCAATGGCAAAAATCAATGAATATTGTAAATGCACAAACAGTAATATCTCCACATTGCAAGGTGCAATTCTGAAATTTTTTGCTTTTTCCTGCTCCTCTTAGCATGATAAAGAAGATTCAAAGAGAGTGAGATGCCAGCTCCTTTCATTCAGTCAGTAGCTTCAATCATTTCTGGACGTTTTTCAATGGCAAAAATCAATGAATATTGTAAATGCACAAACAGTAATTTCTCCGCATTGCAAGGTGCAATTCTGAAATTTTTTGCTTTTTCCTGCTCCTCTTAGCATGATAAAGAAGATTCAAAGAGAGTGAGATGCCAGCTCCTTTCATTCAGTCAGTAGCTTCAATCATTTCTGGTATATGAATAACATGATGTTTTTCAATGGCAAAAATCAATGAATATTGTAAATGCACAAACAGTAATTTCTCCGCATTGCAAGGTGCAATTCTGAAATTTTTTGCTTTTTCCTGCTCCTCTTAGCATGATAAAGAAGATTCAAAGAGAGTGAGATGCCAGCTCTTTTCATTCAGTCAGTAGCTTCAATCATTTCTGGACGTTTTTCAATGGCAAAAATCAATGAATATTGTAAATGCACAAACAGTAATTTCTCCGCATTGCAAGGTGCAATTCTGAATTTTTTTGCTTTTTCCTGCTCCTCTTAGCATGATAAAGAAGAATCAAAGAGAGTGAGATGCCAGCTCCTTTCATTCAGTCAGTAGCTTCAATCATTTCTGGACGTTTTTCAATGGCAAAAATCAATGAATATTGTAAATGCACAAACAGTAATTTCTCCGCATTGCAAGGTGCAATTCTGAAATTCTTTGCTTTTTCCTGCTCCTCTTAGCATGATAAAGAAGATTCAAAGAGAGTGAGATGCCAGCTCCTTTCATTCAGTCAGTAGCTTCAAACATTTCTGGTATAAACATTTCTGGACGTTTTTCAATGGCAAAAATCAATGAATATTGTAAATGCACAAACAGTAATATCTCCACATTGCAAGGTGCAATTCTGAAATTTTTTGCTTTTTCCTGCTAATCCTAGCATGATAAAGAAGATTCAAATAGAGTGAGATGCCAGCTCCTTTCATTCAGTCAGTAGCTTCAAACATTTCTGGACGTTTTTCAATGGCAAAAATCAATGAATATTGTAAATGCACAAACAGTAATATCTCCACATTGCAAGGTTCAATTCTGAAATTTTTTGCTTTTTCCTGCTAATCCTAGCATGATAAAGAAGATTCAAAGAGAATGAGATGCCAGCTCCTTTCATTCAGTCAGTAGCTTCAAACATTTCTGGTATATGAATAACATGATGTTTTTCAATGGCAAAAATCAATGAATATTGTAAATGCACAAACAGTAATATCTCCATATTGCAAGGTGCAATTCTGAAATTTTTTGCTTTTTCCTGCTAATCCTAGCATGATAAAGAAGATTCAAAGAGAGTGAGATGCCAGCTCCTTTCATTCAGTCAGTAGCTTCAAACATTTCTGGACGTTTTTCAATGGCAAAAATCAATGAATATTGTAAATGCACAAACAGTAATATCTCCACATTGCAAGGTGCAATTCTGAAATTTTTTGCTTTTTCCTGCTACTCCTAGCATGATAAAGAAGATTCAAAGAGAGTGAGATGCCAGCTCCTTTCATTCAGTCAGTAGCTTCAAACATTTCTGGACGTTTTTCAATGGCAAAAATCAATGAATATTGTAAATGCACAAACAGTAATATCTCCACATTGCAAGGTGCAATTCTGAAATTTTTTGCTTTTTCCTGCTAATCCTAGCATGATAAAGAAGATTCAAAGAGAGTGAGATGCCAGCTCCTTTCATTCAGTCAGTAGCTTCAAACATTTCTGGACGTTTTTCAATGGCAAAAATCTATGAATATTGTAAATGCACAAACAGTAATTTCTCCGCATTGCAAGGTGCAATTCTGAAATTTTTTGCTTTTTCCTGCTCCTCTTAGCATGATAAAGATTCAAAGAGAGTGAGATGCCAGCTCCTTTCATTCAGTCAGTAGCTTCAATCATTTCTGGACGTTTTTCAATGGCAAAAATCAATGAATATTGTAAATGCACAAGCAGTAATTTCTCCGCATTGCAAGGTGCAATTCTGAAATTTTTTGCTTTTTCCTGCTCCTCTTAGCATGATAAAGAAGATTCAAAGAGAGTGAGATGCCAGCTCCTTTCATTCAGTCAGTAGCTTCAATCATTTCTGGACGTTTTTCAATGGCAAAAATCAATGAATATTGTAAATGCACAAACAGTAATTTCTCCGCATTGCAAGGTGCAATTCTGAAATTTTTTGCTTTTTCCTGCTCCTCTTAGCATGAAAAAGAAGATTCAAAGAGAATGAGATGCCCGCTCCTTTCATTCAGTCAGTAGCTTCAATCATTTCTGGTATATGAATAACATGATGTTTTTCAATGGCAAAAATCAATGAATATTGTAAATGCACAAACAGTAATTTCTCCGCATTGCAAGGTGCAATTCTGAATTTTTTTGCTTTTTCCTGCTCCTCTTAGCATGATAAAGAAGATTCAAAGAGAGTGAGATGCCAGCTCCTTTCATTCAGTCAGTAGCTTCAATCATTTCTGGACGTTTTTCAATGGCAAAAATCAATGAATATTGTAAATGCACAAACAGTAATTTCTCCGCATTGCAAGGTGCAATTCTGAAATTTTTTGCTTTTTCCTGCTCCTCTTAGCATGATAAAGAAGATTCAAAGAGAGTGAGATGCCAGCTCCTTTCATTCAGTCAGTAGCTTCAAACATTTCTGGTATATGAATAACATGATGTTTTTCAATGGCAAAAATCAATGAATATTGTAAATGCACAAACAGTAATTTCTCCGCATTGCAAGGTGCAATTCTGAAATTTTTTGCTTTTTCCTGCTCCTCTTAGCATGATAAAGAAGATTCAAAGAGAGTGAGATGCCAGCTCCTTTCATTCAGTCAGTAGCTTCAATCTTTTCTGGACGTTTTTCAATGGCAAAAATCAATGAATATTGTAAATGCACAAACAGTAATTTCTCCGCATTGCAAGGTGCAATTCTGAAATTTTTTGCTTTTTCCTGCTCCTCTTAGCATGATAAAGAAGATTCAAAGAGAGTGAGATGCCAGCATCTTTCATTCAGTCAGTAGCTTCAATCATTTCTGGTATATGAATAACATGATGTTTTTCAATGGCAAAAATCAATGAATATTGTAAATGCACAAACAGTAATTTCTCCGCATTGCAAGGTGCAATTCTGAAATTTTTTGCTTTTTCCTGCTCCTCTTAGCATGGTAAAGAAGATTCAAAGAGAGTGAGATGCCAGCTCCTTTCATTCAGTCAGTAGCTTCAATCATTTCTGGAAGTTTTTCAATGGCAAAAATCAATGAATATTGTAAATGCACAAACAGTAATTTCTCCGCATTGCAACGTGCAATTCTGAAATTTTTTGCTTTTTCCTGCTCCTCTTAGCATGATAAAGAAGATTCAAAGAGAGTGAGATGCCAGCTCCTTTCATTCAGTCAGTAGCTTCAATCATTTCTGGGTATGAATAACATGATGTTTTTCAATGGCAAAAATCAATGAATATTGTAAATGCACAAACAGTAATTTCTCCACATTGCAAGGTGCAATTCTGAAATTTTTTGCTTTTTCCTGCTCCTCTTAGCATGATAAAGAAGATTCAAAGAGAGTGAGATGCCAGCTCCTTTCATTCAGTCAGTAGCTTCAATCATTTCTGGACGTTTTTCAATGGCAAAAATCAATGAATATTGTAAATGCACAAACAGTAATTTCTCCGCATTGCAAGGTGCAATTCTGAAATTTTTTGCTTTTTCCTGCTCCTCTTAGCATGATAAAGAAGATTCAAAGAGAGTGAGATGCCAGCTCCTTTCATTCAGTCAGTAGCTTCAATCATTTCTGGACGTTTTTCAATGGCAAAAATCAATGAATATTGAAAATGCACAAACAGTAATTTCTCCGCATTGCAAGGTGCAATTCTGAATTTTTTTGCTTTTTCCTGCTCCTCTTAGCATGATAAAGAAGATTCAAAGAGAGTGAGATGCCAGCTCCTTTCATTCAGTCAGTAACTTCAAACATTTCTGGTATAAACATTTCTGGACGTTTTTCAATGGCAAAAATCAATGAATATTGTAAATGCACAAACAGTAATATCTCCACATTGCAAGGTGCAATTCTGAAATTTTTTGCTTTTTCCTGCTAATCCTAGCATGATAAAGAATATTCAAATAGAGTGAGATGCCAGCTCCTTTCATTCAGTCAGTAGCTTCAAACATTTCTGGACGTTTTTCAATGGCAAAAATCAATGAATATTGTAAATGCACAAACAGTAATATCTCCACATTGCAAGGTGCAATTCTGAAATTTTTTGCTTTTTCCTGCTAATCCTAGCATGATAAAGAAGATTCAAAGAGAGTGAGATGCCAGGTCCTTTCATTCAGTCAGTAGCCTCAAACATTTCTGGTATATGAATAACATGATGTTTTTTAATGGCAAAAATCAATGAATATTGTAAATGCACAAACAGTAATTTCTCCACATTGCAAGGTGCAATTCTGAAATTTTTTGCTTTTTCCTGCTAATCCTAGCATGATAAAGAAGATTCAAAGAGAGTGAGATGCCAGCTCCTTTCATTCAGTCAGTAGCTTCAAACATTTCTGGACGTTTTTCAATGGCAAAAATCAATGAATATTGTAAATGCACAAACAGTAATATCTCCACATTGCAAGGTGCAATTCTGAAATTTTTTGCTTTTTCCTGCTACTCCTAGCATGATAAAGAAGATTCAAAGAGAGTGAGATGCCAGCTCCTTTCATTCAGTCAGTAGCTTCAAACATTTCTGTACGTTTTTCAATGGCAAAAATCAATGAATATTGTAAATGCACAAACAGTAATATCTCCACATTGCAAGGTGCAATTCTGAAATTTTTTGCTTTTTCCTGCTAATCCTAGCATGATAAAGAAGATTCGAAGAGAGTGAGATGCCAGCTCCTTTCATTCAGTCAGTAGCTTCAAACATTTCTGGACGTTTTTCAATGGCAAAAATCAATGAATATTGTAAATGCACAAACAGTAATATCTCCATATTGCAAGGTGCAATTCTGAAATTTTTTGCTTTTTCCTGCTAATCCTAGCATGATAAAGAAGATTCAAAGAGAGTGAGATGCCAGCTCCTTTCATTCAGTCAGTAGCTTCAATCATTTCTGGACGTTTTTCAATGGCAAAAATCAATGAATATTGTAAATGCACAAACAGTAATTTCTCCGCATTGCAACGTGCAATTCTGAAATTTTTTGCTTTTTCCTGCTCCTCTTAGCATGATAAAGAAGATTCAAAGAGAGTGAGATGCCCGCTCCTTTTATTCAGTCAGTAGCTTCAATCATTTCTGGTATATGAATAACATGATGTTTTTCAATGGCAAAAATCAATGAATATTGTAAATGCACAAACAGTAATTTCTCCGCATTGCAAGGTGCAATTCTGAATTTTTTTGCTTTTTCCTGCTCCTCTTAGCATGATAAAGAAGATTCAAAGAGAGTGAGATGCCAGCTCCTTTCATTCAGTCAGTAGCTTCAATCATATCTGGACGTTTTTCAATGGCAAAAATCAATGAATATTGTAAATGCACAAACAGTAATTTCTCCGCATTGCAAGGTGCAATTCTGAAATTTTTTGCTTTTTCCTGCTCCTCTTAGCATGATAAAGAAGATTCAAAGAGAGTGAGATGCCAGCTCCTTTCATTCAGTCAGTAGCTTCAAACATTTCTGGTATATGAATAACATGATGTTTTTCAATGGCAAAAATCAATGAATATTGTAAATGCACAAACAGTAATTTCTCCGCATTGCAAGGTGCAATTCTGAAATTTTTTGCTTTTTCCTGCTCCTCTTAGCATGATAAAGAAGATTCAAAGAGAGTGAGATGCCAGCTCCTTTCATTCAGTCAGTAGCTTCAATCTTTTCTGGACGTTTTTCAATGGCAAAAATCAATGAATATTGTATATGCACAAACAGTAATTTCTCCGCATTGTAAGGTGGAATTCTGAAATTTTTTGCTTTTTCCTGCTCCTCTTAGCATGATAAAGAAGATTCAAAGATAGTGAGATGCCAGCTTCTTTCATTCAGTCAGTAGCTTCAAACATTTCTGGTAAATGAATAACATGATGTTTTTCAATGGCAAAAATCAATGAATATTGTAAATGCACAAAGAGTAATTTCTCCGCATTGCAAGGTGCAATTCTGAAATTTTTTGCTTTTTCCTGCTCCTCTTAGCATGATAAAGAAGACTCAAAGAGAGTTACATGCCAGCTCCTTTCATTCAGTCAGTAGCTTCAATCATTTCTGGACGTTTTTCAATGGCAAAAATCAATGAATATTGTAAATGCACAAACAGTAATTTCTCCGCATTGCAAGGTGCAATTCTGAAATTTTTTGCTTTTTCCTGCTCCTCTTAGCATGATAAAGAAGATTCAAAGAGAGTGAGATGCCAGCTCCTTTCATTCAGTCAGTAGCTTCAATCATTTCTGGACGTTTTTCAATGGCAAAAATCAATGAATATTGTAAATGCACAAACAGTAATTTCTCCGCATTGCAAGGTGCAATTCTGAAATTTTTTGCTTTTTCCTGCTCCTCTTAGCATGATAAAGAAGATTCAAAGAGAGTGAGATGCCAGCTCCTTTCATTCAGTCAGTAGCTTCAATCATTTCTGGTATATGAATAACATGATGTTTTTCAATGGCAAAAATCAATGAATATTGTAACTGCACAAACAGTAATTTCTCCGCATTGCAAGGTGCAATTCTGAAATTTTTTGCTTTTTCCTGCTCCTCTTAGCATGGTAAAGAAGATTCAAAGAGAGTGAGATGCCAGCTCCTTTCATTCAGTCAGTAGCTTCAATCATTTCTGGACGTTTTTCAATGGCAAAAATCAATGAATATTGTAAATGCACAAACAGTAATTTCTCCGCATTGCAAGGTGCAATTCTGAAATTTTTTGCTTTTTCCTGCTCCTCTTAGCATGATAAAGAAGATTCAAAGAGATTGAGATGCCAGCTCCTTTCATTCAGTCAGTAGCTTCAATCATTTCTGGACGTTTTTCAATGGCAATAATCAATGAATATTGTAAATGCACAAACAGTAATTTCTCCGCATTGCAAGGTGCAATTCTGAAATTTTTTGCTTTTTCCTGCTCCTCTTAGCATGATAAAGAAGATTCAAAGAGAGTGAGATGCCAGCTCCTTTCATTCAGTCAGTAGCTTCAATCATTTCTGGTATATGAATAACATGATGTTTTTCAATGGCAAAAATCAATGAATATTGTAAATGCACAAACAGTAATTTCTCCGCATTGCAAGGTGCAATTCTGAAATTTTTTGCTTTTTCCTGCTCCTCTTAGCATGGTAAAGAAGATTCAAAGAGAGTGAGATGCCAGCTCCTTTCATTCAGTCAGTAGCTTCAATCATTTCTGGACGTTTTTCAATGGCAAAAATCAATGAATATTGTAAATGCACAAACAGTAATTTCTCCGCATTGCAAGGTGCAATTCTGAAATTTTTTGCTTTTTCCTGCTCCTCTTAGCATGATAAAGAAGATTCAAAGAGAGTGAGATGCCAGCTCCTTTCATTCAGTCAGTAGCTTCAATCATTTCTGGACGTTTTTCAATGGCAAAAATCAATGAATATTGTAAATGCACAAACAGTAATTTCTCCGCATTGCAAGGTGCAATTCTGAAATTTTTTGCTTTTTCCTGCTCCTCTTAGCATGATAAAGAAGATTCAAAGAGAGTGAGATGCCAGCTCCTTTCATTCAGTCAGTAGCTTCAATCATTTCTGGTATATGAATAACATGATGTTTTTCAATGGCAAAAATCAATGAATATTGTAACTGCACAAACAGTAATTTCTCCGCATTGCAAGGTGCAATTCTGAAATTTTTTGCTTTTTCCTGCTCCTCTTAGCATGGTAAAGAAGATTCAAAGAGAGTGAGATGCCAGCTCCTTTCATTCAGTCAGTAGCTTCAATCATTTCTGGACGTTTTTCAATGGCAAAAATCAATGAATATTGTAAATGCACAAACAGTAATTTCTCCGCATTGCAAGGTGCAATTCTGAAATTTTTTGCTTTTTCCTGCTCCTCTTAGCATGATAAAGAAGATTCAAAGAGATTGAGATGCCAGCTCCTTTCATTCAGTCAGTAGCTTCAATCATTTCTGGACGTTTTTCAATGGCAATAATCAATGAATATTGTAAATGCACAAACAGTAATTTCTCCGCATTGCAAGGTGCAATTCTGAAATTTTTTGCTTTTTCCTGCTCCTCTTAGCATGATAAAGAAGATTCAAAGAGAGTGAGATGCCAGCTCCTTTCATTCAGTCAGTAGCTTCAATCATTTCTGGTATATGAATAACATGATGTTTTTCAATGGCAAAAATCAATGAATATTGTAAATGCACAAACAGTAATTTCTCCGCATTGCAAGGTGCAATTCTGAAATTTTTTGCTTTTTCCTGCTCCTCTTAGCATGGTAAAGAAGATTCAAAGAGAGTGAGATGCCAGCTCCTTTCATTCAGTCAGTAGCTTCAATCATTTCTGGACGTTTTTCAATGGCAAAAATCAATGAATATTGTAAATGCACAAACAGTAATTTCTCCGCATTGCAAGGTGCAATTCTGAAATTTTTTGCTTTTTCCTGCTCCTCTTAGCATGATAAAGAAGATTCAAAGAGAGTGAGATGCCAGCTCCTTTCATTCAGTCAGTAGCTTCAATCATTTCTGGACGTTTTTCAATGGCAAAAATCAATGAATATTGTAAATGCACAAACAGTAATTTCTCCGCATTGCAAGGTGCAATTCTGAAATGTTTTGCTTTTTCCTGCTCCTCTTAGCATGATAAAGAAGATTCAAAGAGAGTGAGATGCCAGCTCCTTTCATTCAGTCAGTAGCTTCAATCATTTCTGGGTATGAATAACATGATGTTTTTCAATGGCAAAAATCAATGAATATTGTAAATGCACAAACAGTAATTTCTCCACATTGCAAGGTGCAATTCTGAAATTTTTTGCTTTTTCCTGCTCCTCTTAGCATGATAAAGAAGATTCAAAGAGAGTGAGATGCCAGCTCCTTTCATTCAGTCAGTAGCTTCAATCATTTCTGGACGTTTTTCAATGGCAAAAATCAATGAATATTGTAAATGCACAAACAGTAATTTCTCCGCATTGCAAGGTGCAATTCTGAAATTTTTTGCTTTTTCCTGCTCCTCTTAGCATGATAAAGAAGATTCAAAGAGACTGAGATGCCAGCTCCTTTCATTCAGTCAGTAGCTTCAATCATTTCTGGACATTTTTCAATGGCAAAAATCAATGAATATTGTAAATGCACAAACAGTAATTTCTCCGCATTGCAAGGTGCAATTCTGAATTTTTTTGCTTTTTCCTGCTCCTCTTAGCATGATAAAGAAGATTCAAAGAGAGTGAGATGCCAGCTCCTTTCATTCAGTCAGTAGCTTCAAACATTTCTGGTATAAACATTTCTGGACGTTTTTCAATGGCAAAAATCAATGAATATTGTAAATGCACAAACACTGATATCTCCACATTGCAAGGTGCAATTCTGAAATTTTTTGCTTTTTCCTGCTAATCCTAGCATGATAAAGAATATTCAAATAGAGTGAGATGCCAGCTCCTTTCATTCAGTCAGTAGCTTCAAACATTTCTGGACGTTTTTCAATGGCAAAAATCAATGAATATTGTATATGCACAAACAGTAATTTCTCCGCATTGTAAGGTGGAATTCTGAAATTTTTTGCTTTTTCCTGCTCCTCTTAGCATGATAAAGAAGATTCAAAGATAGTGAGATGCCAGCTTCTTTCATTCAGTCAGTAGCTTCAAACATTTCTGGTAAGTGAATAACATGATGTTTTTCAATGGCAAAAATCAATGAATATTGTAAATGCACAAAGAGTAATTTCTCCGCATTGCAAGGTGCAATTCTGAAATTTTTTGCTTTTTCCTGCTCCTCTTAGCATGATAAAGAAGACTCAAAGAGAGTTACATGCCAGCTCCTTTCATTCAGTCAGTAGCTTCAATCATTTCTGGACGTTTTTCAATGGCAAAAATCAATGAATATTGTAAATGCACAAACAGTAATTTCTCCGCATTGCAAGGTGCAATTCTGAAATTTTTTGCTTTTTCCTGCTCCTCTTAGCATGATAAAGAAGATTCAAAGAGAGTGAGATGCCAGCTCCTTTCATTCAGTCAGTAGCTTCAATCATTTCTGGACGTTTTTCAATGGCAAAAATCAATGAATATTGTAAATGCACAAACAGTAATTTCTCCGCATTGCAAGGTGCAATTCTGAAATTTTTTGCTTTTTCCTGCTCCTCTTAGCATGATAAAGAAGATTCAAAGAGAGTGAGATGCCAGCTCCTTTCATTCAGTCAGTAGCTTCAATCATTTCTGGTATATGAATAACATGATGTTTTTCAATGGCAAAAATCAATGAATATTGTAACTGCACAAACAGTAATTTCTCCGCATTGCAAGGTGCAATTCTGAAATTTTTTGCTTTTTCCTGCTCCTCTTAGCATGGTAAAGAAGATTCAAAGAGAGTGAGATGCCAGCTCCTTTCATTCAGTCAGTAGCTTCAATCATTTCTGGACGTTTTTCAATGGCAAAAATCAATGAATATTGTAAATGCACAAACAGTAATTTCTCCGCATTGCAAGGTGCAATTCTGAATTTTTTTGCTTTTTCCTGCTCCTCTTAGCATGATAAAGAAGATTCAAAGAGAGTGAGATGCCAGCTCCTTTCATTCAGTCAGTAGCTTCAATCACTTCTGGACGTTTTTCAATGGCAAAAATCAATGAATATTGTAAATGCACAAACAGTAATTTCTCCGCATTGCAAGGTGCAATTCTGAAATTTTTTGCTTTTTCCTGCTCCTCTTAGCATGATAAAGAAGATTCAAAGAGAGTGAGATGCCAGCTCCTTTCATTCAGTCAGTAGCTTCAATCATTTCTGGTATATGAATAACATGATGTTTTTCAATGGCAAAAATCAATGAATATTGTAAATGCACAAACAGTAATTTCTCCGCATTGCAAGGTGCAATTCTGAAATTTTTTGCTTTTTCCTGCTCCTCTTAGCATGGTAAAGAAGATTCAAAGAGAGTGAGATGCCAGCTCCTTTCATTCAGTCAGTAGCTTCAATCATTTCTGGACGTTTTTCAATGGCAAAAATCAATGAATATTGTAAATGCACAAACAGTAATTTCTCCGCATTGCAAGGTGCAATTCTGAAATTTTTTGCTTTTTCCTGCTCCTCTTAGCATGATAAAGAAGATTCAAAGAGAGTGAGATGCCAGCTCCTTTCATTCAGTCAGTAGCTTCAATCATTTCTGGACGTTTTTCAATGGCAAAAATCAATGAATATTGTAAATGCACAAACAGTAATTTCTCCGCATTGCAAGGTGCAATTCTGAAATGTTTTGCTTTTTCCTGCTCCTCTTAGCATGATAAAGAAGATTCAAAGAGAGTGAGATGCCAGCTCCTTTCATTCAGTCAGTAGCTTCAATCATTTCTGGGTATGAATAACATGATGTTTTTCAATGGCAAAAATCAATGAATATTGTAAATGCACAAACAGTAATTTCTCCACATTGCAAGGTGCAATTCTGAAATTTTTTGCTTTTTCCTGCTCCTCTTAGCATGATAAAGAAGATTCAAAGAGAGTGAGATGCCAGCTCCTTTCATTCAGTCAGTAGCTTCAATCATTTCTGGACGTTTTTCAATGGCAAAAATCAATGAATATTGTAAATGCACAAACAGTAATTTCTCCGCATTGCAAGGTGCAATTCTGAAATTTTTTGCTTTTTCCTGCTCCTCTTAGCATGATAAAGAAGATTCAAAGAGAGTGAGATGCCAGCTCCTTTCATTCAGTCAGTAGCTTCAATCATTTCTGGACATTTTTCAATGGCAAAAATCAATGAATATTGTAAATGCACAAACAGTAATTTCTCCGCATTGCAAGGTGCAATTCTGAAATTTTTTGCTTTTTCCTGCTCCTCTTAGCATGATAAAGAAGATTCAAAGAGAGTGAGATGCCAGCTCCTTTCATTCAGTCAGTAGCTTCAATCATTTCTGGACGTTTTTCAATGGCAAAAATCAATGAATATTGTAAATGCACAAACAGTAATTTCTCCGCATTGCAAGGTGCAATTCTGAAATGTTTTGCTTTTTCCTGCTCCTCTTAGCATGATAAAGAAGATTCAAAGAGAGTGAGATGCCAGCTCCTTTCATTCAGTCAGTAGCTTCAATCATTTCTGGGTATGAATAACATGATGTTTTTCAATGGCAAAAATCAATGAATATTGTAAATGCACAAACAGTAATTTCTCCACATTGCAAGGTGCAATTCTGAAATTTTTTGCTTTTTCCTGCTCCTCTTAGCATGATAAAGAAGATTCAAAGAGAGTGAGATGCCAGCTCCTTTCATTCAGTCAGTAGCTTCAATCATTTCTGGACGTTTTTCAATGGCAAAAATCAATGAATATTGTAAATGCACAAACAGTAATTTCTCCGCATTGCAAGGTGCAATTCTGAAATTTTTTGCTTTTTCCTGCTCCTCTTAGCATGATAAAGAAGATTCAAAGAGAGTGAGATGCCAGCTCCTTTCATTCAGTCAGTAGCTTCAATCATTTCTGGACATTTTTCAATGGCAAAAATCAATGAATATTGTAAATGCACAAACAGTAATTTCTCCGCATTGCAAGGTGCAATTCTGAATTTTTTTGCTTTTTCCTGCTCCTCTTAGCATGATAAAGAAGATTCAAAGAGAGTGAGATGCCAGCTCCTTTCATTCAGTCAGTAGCTTCAAACATTTCTGGTATAAACATTTCTGGACGTTTTTCAATGGCAAAAATCAATGAATATTGTAAATGCACAAACAGTAATATCTCCACATTGCAAGGTGCAATTCTGAAATTTTTTGCTTTTTCCTGCTAATCCTAGCATGATAAAGAAGATTCAAAGAGAGTGAGATGCCAGCTCCTTTCATTCAGTCAGTAGCTTCAATCATTTCTGGTATATGAATAACATGATGTTTTTCAATGGCAAAAATCAATGAATATTGTAAATGCACAAACAGTAATTTCTCCGCATTGCAAGGTGCAATTCTGAAATTTTTTGCTTTTTCCTGCTCCTCTTAGCATGGTAAAGAAGATTCAAAGAGAGTGAGATGCCAGCTCCTTTCATTCAGTCAGTAGCTTCAATCATTTCTGGACGTTTTTCAATGGCAAAAATCAATGAATATTGTAAATGCACAAACAGTAATTTCTCCGCATTGCAAGGTGCAATTCTGAAATTTTTTGCTTTTTCCTGCTCCTCTTAGCATGATAAAGAAGATTCAAAGAGAGTGAGATGCCAGCTCCTTTCATTCAGTCAGTAGCTTCAATCATTTCTGGACGTTTTTCAATGGCAAAAATCAATGAATATTGTAAATGCACAAACAGTAATTTCTCCGCATTGCAAGGTGCAATTCTGAAATGTTTTGCTTTTTCCTGCTCCTCTTAGCATGATAAAGAAGATTCAAAGAGAGTGAGATGCCAGCTCCTTTCATTCAGTCAGTAGCTTCAATCATTTCTGGGTATGAATAACATGATGTTTTTCAATGGCAAAAATCAATGAATATTGTAAATGCACAAACAGTAATTTCTCCACATTGCAAGGTGCAATTCTGAAATTTTTTGCTTTTTCCTGCTCCTCTTAGCATGATAAAGAAGATTCAAAGAGAGTGAGATGCCAGCTCCTTTCATTCAGTCAGTAGCTTCAATCATTTCTGGACGTTTTTCAATGGCAAAAATCAATGAATATTGTAAATGCACAAACAGTAATTTCTCCGCATTGCAAGGTGCAATTCTGAAATTTTTTGCTTTTTCCTGCTCCTCTTAGCATGATAAAGAAGATTCAAAGTGAGTGAGATGCCAGCTCCTTTCATTCAGTCAGTAGCTTCAATCATTTCTGGACATTTTTCAATGGCAAAAATCAATGAATATTGTAAATGCACAAACAGTAATTTCTCCGCATTGCAAGGTGCAATTCTGAATTTTTTTGCTTTTTCCTGCTCCTCTTAGCATGATAAAGAAGATTCAAAGAGAGTGAGATGCCAGCTCCTTTCATTCAGTCAGTAGCTTCAAACATTTCTGGTATAAACATTTCTGGACGTTTTTCAATGGCAAAAATCAATGAATATTGTAAATGCACAAACAGTAATATCTCCACATTGCAAGGTGCAATTCTGAAATTTTTTGCTTTTTCCTGCTAATCCTAGCATGATAAAGAATATTCAAATAGAGTGAGATGCCAGCTCCTTTCATTCAGTCAGTAGCTTCAAACATTTCTGGACGTTTTTCAATGGCAAAAATCAATGAATATTGTAAATGCACAAACAGTAATATCTCCACATTGCAAGGTGCAATTCTGAAATTTTTTGCTTTTTCCTGCTAATCCTAGCATGATAAAGAAGATTCAAAGAGAGTGAGATGCCAGGTCCTTTCATTCAGTCAGTAGCCTCAAACATTTCTGGTATATGAATAACATGATGTTTTTCAATGGCAAAAATCAATGAATATTGTAAATGCACAAACAGTAATATCTCCACATTGCAAGGTGCAATTCTGAAATTTTTTGCTTTTTCCTGCTAATCCTAGCATGATAAAGAAGATTCAAAGAGAGTGAGATGCCAGCTCCTTTCATTCAGTCAGTAGCTTCAAACATTTCTGGACGTTTTTCAATGGCAAAAATCAATGAATATTGTAAATGCACAAACAGTAATATCTCCACATTGCAAGGTGCAATTCTGAAATTTTTTGCTTTTTCCTGCTACTCCTAGCATGATAAAGAAGATTCAAAGAGAGTGAGATGCCAGCTCCTTTCATTCAGTCAGTAGCTTCAAACATTTCTGGATGTTTTTCAATGGCAAAAATCAATGAATATTGTAAATGCACAAACAGTAATATCTCCACATTGCAAGGTGCAATTCTGAAATTTTTTGCTTTTTCCTGCTAATCCTAGCATGATAAAGAAGATTCAAATAGAGTGAGATGCCAGCTCCTTTCATTCAGTCAGTAGCTTCAAACATTTCTGGACGTTTTTCAATGGCAAAAATCAATGAATATTGTAAATGCACAAACAGTAATATCTAAACATTGCAAGGTGCAATTCTGAAATTTTTTGCTTTTTCCTGCTAATCCAAGCATGATAAAGAAGATTCAAAGATAGTGAGATGCCAGATCCTTTCATTCAGTCAGTAGCTTCAAACATTTCTGGTATATGAATAACATGATGTTTTTCAATGGCAAAAATCAATGAATATTGTAAATGCACAAACAGTAATATCTCCACATTGCAAGGTGCAATTCTGAAATTTTTTGCTTTTTCCTGCTAATCCTAGCATGATAAAGAACATTCAAAGTGAGTGAGATGCCAGCTCCCTTCATTCAGTCAGTAGCTTCAAACATTTCTGGACGTTTTTCAATGGCAAAAATCAATGAATACTGTAAATGCACAAACAGTAAGATCTCCACATTGCAAGGTGCAATTCTGAAACCTTGCAATGCGGAGAAATTACTGTTTGTGCATTTACAATATTCATTGATTTTTGCCATTGAAAAACGTCCAGAAATGATTGAAGCTACTGACTGAATGAAAGGAGCTGGCATCTCACTCTCTTTGAATCTTCTTTATCATGCTAAGAGGAGCAGGAAAAAGCAAAAAATTTCAGAATTGCACCTTGCAATGCGGAGAAATTACTGTTTGTGCATTTACAATATTCATTGATTTTTGCCATTGAAAAACATCATGTTATTCATATACCAGAAATGTTTGAAGCTACTGACTGAATGAAAGGAGCTGGCATCTCACTCTCTTTGAATCTTCTTTATCATGCTAAGAGGAGCAGGAAAAAGCAAAAAATTTCAGAATTGCACCTTGCAATGCGGAGAAATTACTGTTTGTGCATTTACAATATTCATTGATTTTTGCCATTGAAAAACGTCCAGAAATGATTGAAGCTGCTGACTGAATGAAAGGAGCTGGCATCTCACTCTCTTTGAATCTTCTTTATCATGCTAAGAGGAGCAGGAAAAAGCAAAAAATTTCAGAATTGCACCTTGCAATGCGGAGAAATTACTGTTTGTGCATTTACAATATTCATTGATTTTTGCCATTGAAAAACGTCCAGAAATGATTGAAGCTACTGACTGAATGAAAGGAGCTGGCATCTCACTCTCTTTGAATCTTCTTTATCATGCTAAGAGGAGCAGGAAAAAGCAAAAAAATTCAGAATTGCACCTTGCAATGCGGAGAAATTACTGTTTGTGCATTTACAATATTCATTGATTTTTGCCATTGAAAAACATCATGTTATTCATATACCAGAAATGATTGAAGCTACTGACTGAATGAAAGGAGCTGGCATCTCACTCTCTTTGAATCTTCTTTTTCATGCTAAGAGGAGCAGGAAAAAGCAAAAAATTTCAGAATTGCATCTTGCAATGCGGAGAAATTACTGTTTGTGCATTTACAATATTCATTGATTTTTGCCATTGAAAAACATCCAGAAATGATTGAAGCCACTGACTGAATGAAAGGAGCTGGCATCTCACTCTCTTTGAATCTTCTTTATCATGCTAAGAGGAGCAGGAAAAAGCAAAAAATTTCAGAATTGCACCTTGCAATGCGGAGAAATTACTGCTTGTGCATTTACAATATTCATTGATTTTTGCCATTGAAAAACGTCCAGAAATGTTTGAAGCTACTGACTGAATGCAAGGAGCTGGCATCTCACTCTCTTTGAATCTTCTTTATCATGCTAGGGTTAGCAGGAAAAAGCAAAAAATTTCAGAATTGCACCTTGCAATGTGGAGATATTACTGTTTGTGCATTTACAATATTCATTGATTTTTGCCATTGAAAAACGTCCAGAAATGTTTGAAGCTACTGACTGAATGCAAGGAGCTGGCATCTCACTCTCTTTGAATCTTCTTTATCATGCTAGGGTTAGCAGGAAAAAGCAAAAAATTTCAGAATTGCACCTTGCAATGTGGAGATATTACTGTTTGTGCATTTACAATATTCATTGATTTTTGCCATTGAAAAACGTCCAGAAATGTTTATACCAGAAATGTTTGAAGCTACTGACTGAATGAAAGGAGCTGGCATCTCACTCTCTTTGAATCTTATTTATCATGCTAAGAGGAGCAGGAAAAAGCAAAAAAATTCAGAATTGCACCTTGCAATGCGGAGAAATTACTGTTTGTGCATTTACAATATTCATTGATTTTTGCGAATGAAAAACATCATGTTATTCATATACCAGAAATGATTGAAGCTACTGACTGAATGAAAGGAGCTGGCATCTCACTCTCTTTGAATCTTCTTTATCATGCTAAGAGGAGCAGGAAAAAGTAAAAAATTTCAGAATTGCACCTTGCAATGCGGAGAAATTACTGTTTGTGCATTTACAATATTCAATGATTTTTGCCATTGAAAAACGTCCAGAAATGATTGAAGCTACTGACTGAATGAAAGGAGCTGGCATCTCACTCTCTTTGAATCTTGTTTATCATGCTAAGAGGAGCAGGAAAAAGCAAAAAATTTCAGAATTGCACCTTGCAATGCGGAGAAATTACTGTTTGTGCATTTACAATATTCATTGATTTTTGCCATTGAAAAACGTCCAGAAATGATTGAAGCTACTGACTGAATGAAAGGAGCTGGCATCTCACTCTCTTTGAATCTTCTTTATCATGCTAAGAGGAGCAGGAAAAAGCAAAAAATTTCAGAATTGCACCTTGCAATGCGGAGAAATTACTGTTTGTGCATTTACAATATTCATTGATTTTTGCCATTGAAAAACATGTTATTCATATACCAGAAATGTTTGAAGCTCCTGACTGAATGAAAGGAGCTGGCACCTCACTCTCTTTGAATCTTCTTTATCATGCTAAGAGGAGCAGGAAAAAGCAAAAAATTTCAGAATTGCACCTTGAAATGTGGAGATGTTACTGTTTGTGCATTTACAATATTCATTGATTTTTGCCATTGAAAAACGTCCAGAAATGTTTGAAGCTACTGACTGAATGAAAGGAGCTGGCATCTCACTCTCTTTGAATCTTCTTTATCATGCTAGGATTAGCAGGAAAAAGCAAAAAATTTCAGAATTGCACCTTGCAATGTGGAGATATTACTGTTTGTGCATTTACAATATTCATTGATTTTTGCCATTGAAAAACGTCCAGAAATGTTTGAAGCTACTGACTGAATGAAAGGAGCTGGCATCTCAATCTCTTTGAATCTTCTTTATCATGCTAGGAGTAGCAGGAAAAAGCAAAAAATTTCAGAATTGCACCTTGCAATGTGGAGATATTACAGTTTGTGCATTTACAATATTCATTGATTTTTTCCATTGAAAAACGTCCAGAAATGTTTGAAGCTACTGACTGAATGAAAGGAGCTGGCATCTCACTCTCTTTGAATCTTCTTTATCATGCTAGGATTAGCAGGAAAAAGCAAAAAATTTCAGAATTGCACCTTGCAATGTGGAGATATTACTGTTTGTGCATTTACAATATTCATTGATTTTTGCCATTGAAAAACATCATGTTATTCATATACCAGAAATGTTTGAAGCTACTGACTGAATGAAAGGAGCTGGCATCTCACTCTCTTTGAATCTTCTTTATCATGCTAGGATTAGCAGGAAAAAGCAAAAAATTTCAGAATTGCACCTTGCAATGTGGAGATATTACTGTTTGTGCATTTACAATATTCATTGATTTTTGCCATTGAAAAACGTCTAGAAATGTTTCAAGCTACTGACTGAATGAAAGGAGCTGGCATCTCACTCTATTTGAATCTTCTTTATCATGCTAGGATTAGCAGGAAAAAGCAAAAAATTTCAGAATTGCACCTTGCAATGTGGAGATATTACTGTTTGTGCATTTACAATATTCATTGATTTTTGCCATTGAAAAACGTCCAGAAATGTTTATACCAGAAATGTTTGAAGCTACTGACTGAATGAAAGGAGCTGGCATCTCACTCTCTTTGAATCTTCTTTATTATGCTAAGAGGAGCAGGAAAAAGCAAAAAAATTCAGAATTGCACCTTGCAATGCGGAGAAATTACTGTTTGTGCATTTACAATATTCATTGATTTTTGCCATTGAAACACGTCCAGAAATGTTTGAAGCTACTGACTGAATGAAAGGAGCTGGCATCTCACTCTCTTTGAATCTTCTTTATCATGATAGGATTAGCAGGAAAAAGCAAAAAATTTCAGAATTGCACCTTGCAATGTGGAGATATTACTGTTTGTGCATTTACAATATTCATTGATTTTTGCCATTGAAAAACGTCCAGAAATGTTTATACCAGAAATGTTTGAAGCTACTGACTGAATGAAAGGAGCTGGCATCTCACTCTCTTTGAATCTTCTTTATCATGCTAAGAGGAGCAGGAAAAAGCAAAAAAATTCAGAATTGCACCTTGCAATGCGGAGAAATTACTGTTTGTGCATTTACAATATTCATTGATTTTTGCCATTGAAAAACATCATGTTATTCATATACCAGAAATGATTGAAGCTACTGACTGAATGAAAGGAGCTGGCATCTCACTCTCTTTGAATCTTCTTTATCATGCTAGGATTAGCAGGAAAAAGCAAAAAATTTCAGAATTGCACCTTGCAATGTGGAGATATTACTGTTTGTGCATTTACAATATTCATTGATTTTTGCCATTGAAAAACGTCCAGAAATGTTTGAAGCTACTGACTGAATGAAAGGAGCTGGCATCTCACTCTCTTTGAATCTTCTTTATCATGCTAGGATTAGCAGGAAAAAGCAAAAAATTTCAGAATTGCACCTTGCAATGTGGAGATATTACTGTTTGTGCATTTACAATATTCATTGATTTTTGCCATTGAAAAACGTCCAGAAATGTTTGAAGCTACTGACTGAATGAAAGGAGCTGGCATATCACTCTCTTTGAATCTTCTTTATCATGCTAGGAGTAGCAGGAAAAAGCAAAAAATTTCAGAATTGCACCTTGCAATGTGGAGATATTACTGTTTGTGCATTTACAATATTCATTGATTTTTTCCATTGAAAAACGTCCAGAAATATTTGAAGCTACTGACTGAATGAAAGGAGCTGGCATCTCACTCTCTTTGAATCTTCTTTATCATGCTAGGATTAGCAGGAAAAAGCAAAAAATTTCAGAATTGCACCTTGCAATGTGGAGATATTACTGTTTGTGCATTTACAATATTCATTGATTTTTGCCATTGAAAAACATCATGTTATTCATATACCAGAAATGTTTGAAGCTACTGACTGAATGAAAGGAGCTGGCATTTCACTCTCTTTGAATCTTCTTTATCATGCTAGGATTAGCAGGAAAAAGCAAAAAATTTCAGAATTGCACCTTGCAATGTGGAGATATTACTGTTTGTGCATTTACAATATTCATTGATTTTTGCCATTGAAAAACGTCCAGAAATGTTTGAAGCTACTGACTGAATGAAAGGAGCTGGCATCTCACTCTATTTGAATCTTCTTTATCATGCTAGGATTAGCAGGAAAAAGCAAAAAATTTCAGAATTGCACCTTGCAATGTGGAGATATTACTGTTTGTGCATTTACAATATTCATTGATTTTTGCCATTGAAAAACGTCCAGAAATGTTTATACCAGAAATGTTTGAAGCTACTGACTGAATGAAAGGAGCTGGCATCTCACTCTCTTTGAATCTTCTTTATCATGCTAAGAGGAGCAGGAAAAAGCAAAAAAATTCAGAATTGCACCTTGCAATGCGGAGAAATTACTGTTTGTGCATTTACAATATTCATTGATTTTTGCCATTGAAAAACGTCCAGAAATGATTGAAACTACTGACTGAATGAAAGGAGCTGGCATCTCACTCTCTTTGAATCTTCTTTATCATGCTAAGAGGAGCAGGAAAAAGCAAAAAATTTCAGAATTGCACCTTGCAATGCGGAGAAATTACTGTTTGTGCATTTACAATATTCATTGATTTTTGCCATTGAAAAACGTCCAGAAATGATTGAAGCTACTGACTGAATGAAAGGAGCTGGCATCTCACTCTCTTTGAATCTTCTTTATCATGCTAAGAGGAGCAGGAAAAAGCAAAAAATTTCAGAATTGCACCTTGCAATGCGGAGAAATTACTGTTTGTGCATTTACAATATTCATTGATTTTTGCCATTGAAAAACATCATGTTATTCATACCCAGAAATGATTGAAGCTACTGACTGAATGAAAGGAGCTGGCATCTCACTCTCTTTGAATCTTCTTTATCATGCTAAGAGGAGCAGGAAAAAGCAAAAAATTTCAGAATTGCACCTTGCAATGCGGAGAAATTACTGTTTGTGCATTTACAATATTCATTGATTTTTGCCATTGAAAAACGTCCAGAAATGATTGAAGCTACTGACTGAATGAAAGGAGCTGGCATCTCACTCTCTTTGAATCTTCTTTATCATGCTAAGAGGAGCAGGAAAAAGCAAAAAATTTCAGAATTGCACCTTGCAATGCGGAGAAATTACTGTTTGTGCATTTACAATATTCATTGATTTTTGCCATTGAAAAACGTCCAGAAATGATTGAAGCTACTGACTGAATGAAAGGAGTTGGCATCTCACTCTCTTTGAATCTTCTTTACCATGCTAAGAGGAGCAGGAAAAAGCAAAAAATTTCAGAATTGCACCTTGCAATGCGGAGAAATTACTGTTTGTGCATTTACAATATTCATTGATTTTTGACATTGAAAAACATCATGTTATTCATATACCAGAAATAATTGAAGCTACTGACTGAATGAAAGGAGCTGGCATCTCACTCTCTTTGAATCTTCTTTATCATGCTAAGAGGAGCAGGAAAAAGCAAAAAATTTCAGAATTGCACCTTGCAATGCGGAGAAATTACTGTTTGTGCATTTACAATATTCATTGATTTTTGCCATTGAAAAACGTCCAGAAATGATTGAAGCTACTGACTGAATGAAAGGAGCTGGCATCTCACTCTCTTTGAATCTTCTTTATGATGCTAAGAGGAGCAGGAAAAAGCAAAAAATTTCAGAATTGCACCTTGCAATGCAGAGAAATTACTGTTTGTGCATTTACAATATTCATTGATTTTTGCCATTGAAAAACGTCCAGAAATGATTGAAGCTACTGACTGAATGAAAGGAGCTGGCATCTCACTCTCTTTGAATCTTCATTATCATGCTAAGAGGAGCAGGAAAAAGCAAAAAATTTCAGAATTGCACCTTGCAATGCGGAGAAATTACTGTTTGTGCATTTACAATATTCATTGATTTTTGCCATTGAAAAACATCATGTTATTCATATACCAGAAATGATTGAAGCTACTGACTGAATGAAAGGAGCAGGCATCTCACTCTCTTTGAATCTTCTTTATCATGCTAAGAGGAGCAGGAAAAAGCAAAAAATTTCAGAATTGCACCTTGCAATGCGGAGAAATTACTGTTTGTGCATTTACAATATTCATTGATTTTTGCCATTGAAAAACGTCCAGAAATGATTGAAGCTACTGACTGAATGAAAGGAGCTGGCATCTCACTCTTTTTGAATCTTCTTTATCATGCTAAGAGGAGCAGGAAAAAGCAAAAAATTTCAGAATTGCACCTTGCAATGCGGAGAAATTACTGTTTGTGCATTTACAATATTCATTGATTTTTGCCATTGAAAAACGTCCAGAAATGATTGAAGCTCCTGACTGAATGAAAGGAGCTGGCATCTCACTCTCTTTGAATCTTCTTTATCATGGTAAGAGGAGCAGGAAAAAGCAAAAAATTTCAGAATTGCAACTTGCAATGCGGAGAAATTACTGTTTGTGCATTTACAATATTCATTGATTTTTGCCATTGAAAAACATCATGTTATTCATATACCAGAAATGTTTGAAGCTACTGACTGAATGAAAGAAGCTGGCATCTCACTATCTTTGAATCTTCTTTATCATGCTAAGAGGAGCAGGAAAAAGCAAAAAATTTCAGAATTGCACCTTACAATGCGGAGAAATTACTGTTTGTGCATTTACAATATTCATTGATTTTTGCCATTGAAAAACGTCCAGAAATGATTGAAGCTACTGACTGAATGAAAGGAGCTGGCATCTCACTCTCTTTGAATCTTCTTTATCATGCTAAGAGGAGCAGGAAAAAGCAAAAAATTTCAGAATTGCACCTTGCAATGCGGAGAAATTACTGTTTGTGCATTTACAATATTCATTGATTTTTGCCATTGAAAAACGTCCAGAAATGTTTGAAGCTACTGACTGAATGAAAGGAGCTGGCATCTTACTCTCTTTGAATCTTCTTTATCATGCTAGGATTAGCAGGAAAAAGCAAAAAATTTCAGAATTGCACCTTGCAATGTGGAGATATTACTGTTTGTGCATTTACAATATTCATTGATTTTTGCCATTGAAAAACGTCCAGAAATGTTTGAAGCTACTGACTGAATGAAAGGAGCAGGCATCTCACTCTCTTTGAATCTTCTTTATCATGCTAGGAGTAGCAGGAAAAAGCAAAAAATTTCAGAATTGCACCTTGCAATGCGGAGAAATTACTGTTTGTGCATTTACAATATTCATTGATTTTTGCCATTGAAAAACGTCCAGAAATGATTGAAGCTACTGACTGAATGAAAGGAGCTGGCATCTCACTCTCTTTGAATCTTCTTTATCATGCTAAGAGGAGCAGGAAAAAGCAAAAAATTTCAGAATTGCACCTTGCAATGCGGAGAAATTACTGTTTGTGCATTTACAATATTCATTGATTTTTGCCATTGAAAAACATCATGTTATTCATATACCAGAAATGATTGAAGCTACTGACTGAATGAAAGGAGCTGGCATCTCACTCTCTTTGAATCTTCTTTATCATGCTAAGAGGAGCAGGAAAAAGCAAAAAATTTCAGAATTGCACCTTGCAATGCGGAGAAATTACTGTTTGTGCATTTACAATATTCATTGATTTTTGCCATTGAAAAACGTCCAGAAATGATTGAAGCTACTGACTGAATGAAAGGAGCTGGCATCTCACTCTCTTTGAATCTTCTTTATCATGCTAAGAGGAGCAGGAAAAAGCAAAAAATTTCAGAATTGCACCTTGCAATGCGGAGAAATTACTGTTTGTGCATTTACAATATTCATTGATTTTTGCCATTGAAAAACGTCCAGAAATGATTGAAGCTACTGACTGAATGAAAGGAGCTGGCATCTCACTCTCTTTGAATCTTCTTTATCATGCTAAGAGGAGCAGGAAAAAGCAAAAAATTTCAGAATTGCAACTTGCAATGCGGAGAAATTACTGTTTGTGCATTTACAATATTCATTGATTTTTGCCATTGAAAAACATCATGTTATTCATATACCAGAAATGATTGAAGCTACTGACTGAATGAAAGGAGCTGGCATCTCACTCTCTTTGAATCTTCTTTATCATGCTAAGAGGAGCAGGAAAAAGCAAAAAATTTCAGAATTGCACCTTGCAATGCGGAGAAATTACTGTTTGTGCATTTACAATATTCATTGATTTTTGCCATTGAAAAACGTCCAGAAATGATTGAAGCTACTTACTGAATGAAAGGAGCTGGCATCTCACTCTCTTTGAATCTTCTTTATCATGCTAAGAGGAGCAGGAAAAAGCAAAAAATTTCAGAATTGCACCTTGCAATGCGGAGAAATTACTGTTTGTGCATTTACAATATTCATTGATTTTTGCCATTGAAAAACGTCCAGAAATGATTGAAGCTACTGACTGAATGAAAGGAGCTGGCATCTCACTCTCTTTGAATCTTCTTTATCATGCTAAGAGGAGCAGGAAAAAGCAAAAAATTTCAGAATTGCACCTTGCAATGCGGAGAAATTACTGTTTGTGCATTTACAATATTCATTGATTTTTGCCATTGAAAAACATCATGTTATTCATATCCCAGAAATGTTTGAAGCTACTGACTGAATGAAAGAAGCTGGCAACTCACTCTCTTTGAATCTTCTTTATCATGCTAAGAGGAGCAGGAAAAAGCAAAAAATTTCAGAATTGCACCTTGCAATGCGGAGAAATTACTGTTTGTGCATTTACAATATTCATTGATTTTTGCAATTGAAAAACGTCCAGAAATGATTGAAGCTACTGACTGAATGAAAGGAGCTGGCATCTCACTCTCTTTGAATCTTCTTTATCATGTTAAGAGGAGCAGGAAAAAGCAAAAAATTTCAGAATTGCACCTTGCAATGCGGAGAAATTACTGTTTGTGCATTTACAATATTCATTGATTTTTGCCATTGAAAAACGTCCAGAAATGATTGAAGCTACTGACTGAATGAAAGGAGCTGTTATCTCACTCTCTTTGAATCTTGTTTATCATGCTAAGAGGAGCAGGAAAAAGCAAAAAATTTCAGAATTGCACCTTGCAATGCGGAGAAATTACTGTTTGTGCATTTACAATATTCATTGATTTTTGCCATTGAAAAACATCATGTTATTCATATACCAGAAATGATTGAAGCTACTGACTGAATGAAAGGAGCTGGCATCTCACACTCTTTGAATCTTCTTTATCATGCTAAGAGGAGCAGGAAAAAGTAAAAAATTTCAGAATTGCACCTTGCAATGCGGAGAAATTACTGTTTGTGCATTTACAATATTCAATGATTTTTGCCATTGAAAAACGTCCAGAAATGATTGAAGCTACTGACTGAACGAAAGGAGCTGGCATCTCACTCTCTTTGAATCTTCTTTATCATGCTAAGAGGAGCAGGAAAAAGCAAAAAATTTCAGAATTGCACCTTGCAATGCGGAGAAATTACTGTTTGTGCATTTACAATATTCATTGATTTTTGCCATTGAAAAACATCATGTTATTCATATACCAGAAATGTTTGAAGCTACTGACTGAATGAAAGGAGCTGGCATCTCACTCTCTTTGAATCTTCTTCATAATGCTAAGAGGAGCAGGAAAAAGCAAAAAATTTCAGAATTGCACCTTGCAATGCGGAGAAATTACTGTTTGTGCATTTACAATATACATTGATTTTTGCCATTGAAAAACGTCCAGAAATGATTGAAGCTACTGACTGAATGAAAGGAGCTGGCATCTCACTCTCTTTGAATCTTCTTTATCATGCTAAGAGGAGCAGGAAAAAGCAAAAAATTTCAGAATTGCACCTTGCAATGCGGAGAAATTACTGTTTGTGCATTTACAATATTCATTGATTTTTGCCATTGAAAAACATCATGTTATTCATATACCAGAAATGTTTGAAGCTACTGACTGAATGAAAGGAGCTGGCATCTCACTCTCTTTGAATCTTCTTTATCATGCTAAGAGGAGCAGGAAAAAGCAAAAAATTTCAGAATTGCACCTTGCAATGCGGAGAAATTACTGTTTGTGCATTTACAATATTCATTGATTTTTGCCATTGAAAAACGTCCAGAAATGATTGAAGCTACTGACTGAATGAAAGGAGCTGGCATCTCACTCTCTTTGAATCTTCTTTATCATGCTAAGAGGAGCAGGAAAAAGCAAAAAATTTCAGAATTGCAACTTGCAATGCGGAGAAATTACTGTTTGTGCATTTACAATATTCATTGATTTTTGCCATTGAAAAACATCATGTTATTCATATACCAGAAATGATTGAAGCTACTGACTGAATGAAAGGAGCTGGCATCTCACTCTCTTTGAATCTTCTTTATCATGCTAAGAGGAGCAGGAAAAAGCAAAAAATTTCAGAATTGCACCTTGCAATGCGGAGAAATTACTGTTTGTGCATTTACAATATTCATTGATTTTTGCCATTGAAAAACGTCCAGAAATGATTGAAGCTACTGACTGAATGAAAGGAGCTGGCATCTCACTCTCTTTGAATCTTCTTTATCATGCTAAGAGGAGCAGGAAAAAGCAAAAAATTTCAGAATTGCACCTTGCAATGCGGAGAAATTACTGTTTGTGCATTTACAATATTCATTGATTTTTGCCATTGAAAAACATCATGTTATTCATATCCCAGAAATGTTTGAAGCTACTGACTGAATGAAAGAAGCTGGCAACTCACTCTCTTTGAATCTTCTTTATCATGCTAAGAGGAGCAGGAAAAAGCAAAAAATTTCAGAATTGCACCTTGCAATGCGGAGAAATTACTGTTTGTGCATTTACAATATTCATTGATTTTTGCAATTGAAAAACGTCCAGAAATGATTGAAGCTACTGACTGAATGAAAGGAGCTGGCATCTCACTCTCTTTGAATCTTCTTTATCATGTTAAGAGGAGCAGGAAAAAGCAAAAAATTTCAGAATTGCACCTTGCAATGCGGAGAAATTACTGTTTGTGCATTTACAATATTCATTGATTTTTGCCATTGAAAAACGTCCAGAAATGATTGAAGCTACTGACTGAATGAAAGGAGCTGTTATCTCACTCTCTTTGAATCTTGTTTATCATGCTAAGAGGAGCAGGAAAAAGCAAAAAATTTCAGAATTGCACCTTGCAATGCGGAGAAATTACTGTTTGTGCATTTACAATATTCATTGATTTTTGCCATTGAAAAACATCATGTTATTCATATACCAGAAATGATTGAAGCTACTGACTGAATGAAAGGAGCTGGCATCTCACACTCTTTGAATCTTCTTTATCATGCTAAGAGGAGCAGGAAAAAGTAAAAAATTTCAGAATTGCACCTTGCAATGCGGAGAAATTACTGTTTGTGCATTTACAATATTCAATGATTTTTGCCATTGAAAAACGTCCAGAAATGATTGAAGCTACTGACTGAACGAAAGGAGCTGGCATCTCACTCTCTTTGAATCTTCTTTATCATGCTAAGAGGAGCAGGAAAAAGCAAAAAATTTCAGAATTGCACCTTGCAATGCGGAGAAATTACTGTTTGTGCATTTACAATATTCATTGATTTTTGCCATTGAAAAACATCATGTTATTCATATACCAGAAATGTTTGAAGCTACTGACTGAATGAAAGGAGCTGGCATCTCACTCTCTTTGAATCTTCTTCATAATGCTAAGAGGAGCAGGAAAAAGCAAAAAATTTCAGAATTGCACCTTGCAATGCGGAGAAATTACTGTTTGTGCATTTACAATATTCATTGATTTTTGCCATTGAAAAACGTCCAGAAATGATTGAAGCTACTGACTGAATGAAAGGAGCTGGCATCTCACTCTCTTTGAATCTTCTTTATCATGCTAAGAGGAGCAGGAAAAAGAAAAAAAATTTCAGAATTGCACCTTGCAATGCGGAGAAATTACTGTTTGTGCATTTACAATATTCATTGATTTTTGCCATTGAAAAACATCATGTTATTCATATACCAGAAATGTTTGAAGCTACTGACTGAATGAAAGGAGCTGGCATCTCACTCTCTTTGAATCTTCTTTATCATGCTAAGAGGAGCAGGAAAAAGCAAAAAATTTCAGAATTGCACCTTGCAATGCGGATAAATTACTGTTTGTGCATTTACAATATTCATTGATTTTTGCCATTGAAAAATGTCCAGAAATGATTGAAGCTACTGACTGAATGAAAGGAGCTGGCATCTCACTCTCTTTGAATCTTGTTTATCATGCTAAGAGGAGCAGGAAAAAGCAAAAAATTTCAGAATTGCACCTTGCAATGCGGAGAAATTACTGTTTGTGCATTTACAATATTCATTGATTTTTGCCATTGAAAAACGTCCAGAAATTATTGAAGCTACTGACTGAATGAAAGGAGCTGGCATCTCACTCTCTTTGAAACTTCTTTATCATGCTAAGAGGAGCAGGAAAAAGCAAAAATTTTCAGAATTGCACCTTGCAATGCGGAGAAATTACTGTTTGTGCATTTACAATATACATTGATTTTTGCCATTGAAAAACGTCCAGAAATGATTGAAGCTACTGACTGAATGAAAGGAGCTGGCATCTCACTCTCTTTGAATCTTCTTTATCATGCTAAGAGGAGCAGGAAAAAGCAAAAAATTTCAGAATTGCACCTTGCAATGCGGAGAAATTACTGTTTGTGCATTTACAATATTCATTGATTTTTGCCATTGAAAAACATCATGTTATTCATATACCAGAAATGTTTGAAGCTACTGACTGAATGAAAGGAGCTGGCATCTCACTCTCTTTGAATCTTCTTTATCATGCTAAGAGGAGCAGGAAAAAGCAAAAAATTTCAGAATTGCACCTTGCAATGCGGAGAAATTACTGTTTGTGCATTTACAATATTCATTGATTTTTGCCATTGAAAAACATCATGTTATTCATATACCAGAAATGATTGAAGCTACTGACTGAATGAAAGGAGCTGGCATCTCACTCTCTTTGAATCTTCTTTATCATGCTAAGAGGAGCAGGATAAAGCAAAAAATTTCAGACTTGCACCTTGCAATGCGGAGAAATTACTGTTTGTGCATTTACAATATTCATTGATTTTTGCCATTGAAAAACATCATGTTATTCATATACCAGAAATGTTTGAAGCTACTGACTGAATGAAAGGAGCTGGCATCTCACTCTCTTTGAATCTTCTTTATCATGCTAAGAGGAGCAGTAAAAAGCAAAAAATTTCAGACTTGCACCTTGCAATGCGGAGAAATTACTGTTTGTGCATTTACAATATTCATTGATTTTTGCCATTGAAAAACATCATGTTATTCATATACCAGAAATGTTTGAAGCTACTGACTGAATGAAAGGAGCTGGCATCTCACTCTCTTTGAATCTTCTTTATCATGCTAAGAGGAGCAGGAAAAAGCAAAAAATTTCAGAATTGCACCTTGCAATGCGGAGAAATTACTGTTTGTGCATTTACAATATTCATTGATTTTTGCCATTGAAAAACGTCCAGAAATGATTGAAGGTACTGACTGAATGAAAGGAGCTGGCATCTCACTCTCTTTGAATCTTCTTTATCATGCTAAGAGGAGCAGGAAAAAGCAAAAAATTTCAGAATTGCACCTTGCAATGCGGAGAAATTACTGTTTGTGCATTTACAATATTCATTGATTTTTGCCATTGAAAAACGTCCAGAAATGATTGAAGCTACTGACTGAATGAAAGGAGCTGGCATCTCACTCTCTTTGAATCTTCTTTATCATGCTAAGAGGAGCAGGAAAAAGCAAAAAATTTCAGAATTGCACCTTGCAATGCGGAGAAATTACAGTTTGTGCATTTACAATATTCATTGATTTTTGCCATTGAAAAACGTCCAGAAATGATTGAAGCTACTGACTGAATGAAAGGAGCTGGCATCTCACTCTCTTTGAATCTTCTTTATCATGCTAAGAGGAGCAGGAAAAAGCAAAAAATTTCAGAATTGCACCTTGCAATGCGGAGAAATTACTGTTTGTGCATTTACAATATTCGTTGATTTTTGCCATTGAAAAACGTCCAGAAATGATTGAAGCTACTGACTGAATGAAAGGAGCTGGCATCTCACTCTCTTTGAATCTTCTTTATCATGCTAAGAGGAGCAGGAAAAAGCAAAAAATTTCAGAATTGCACCTTGCAATGCGGAGAAATTACAGTTTGTGCATTTACAATATTCATTGATTTTTGCCATTGAAAAACGTCCAGAAATGATTGAAGCTACTGACTGAATGAAAGGAGCTGGCATCTCACTCTCTTTGAATCTTCTTTATCATGCTAAGAGGAGCAGGAAAAAGCAAAAAATTTCAGAATTGCACCTTGCAATGCGGAGAAATTACTGTTTGTGCATTTACAATATTCATTGATTTTTGCCATTGAAAAACATGTTATTCATATACCAGAAATGTTTGAAGCTCCTGACTGAATGAAAGGAGCTGGCACCTCACTCTCTTTGAATCTTCTTTATCATGCTAAGAGGAGCAGGAAAAAGCAAAAAATTTCAGAATTGCACCTTGCAATGCGGAGAAATTACTGTTTGTGCATTTACAATATTCATTGATTTTTGCCATTGAAAAACGTCCAGAAATGATTGAAGCTACTGACTGAATGAAAGGAGCTGGCATCTCACTCTCTTTGAATCTTCTTTATCATGCTAAGAGGAGCAGGAAAAAGCAAAAAATTTCAGAATTGCACCTTGCAATGCGGAGAAATTACTGTTTGTGCATTTACAATATTCATTGATTTTTGCCATTGAAAAATGTCCAGAAATGATTGAAGCTACTGACTGAATGAAAGGAGCTGGCATCTCACTCTCTTTTAATCTTCTTTATCATGCTAAGAGGAGCAGGAAAAAGCAAAAAATTTCAGAATTGCGCCTTGCAATGCGGAGAAATTACTGTTTGTGCATTTACAAAATTCATTGATTTTTGCCATTGAAAAACATCATGTTATTCATATACCAGAAATGATTGAAGCTACTGACTGAAGGAAAGGAGCTGGCATCTCACTCTCTTTGAATCTTCTTTATCATGCTAAGAGGAGCAGGAAAAAGCAAAAAATTTCAGAATTGCACCTTGCAATGCGGAGAAATTACTGTTTGTGCATTTACAATATTCATTGATTTTTGCCATTGAAAAACGTCCAGAAATGATTGAAGCTACTGACTGAATGAAAGGAGCTGGCATCTCACTCTCTTTGAATCTTCTTTATCATGCTAAGAGGAGCAGGAAAAAGTAAAAAATTTCAGAATTGCACCTTGCAATGCGGAGAAATTACTGTTTGTGCATTTACAATATTCAATGATTTTTGCCATTGAAAAACGTCCAGAAATGATTGAAGCTACTGACTGAATGAAAGGAGCTGGCATCTCACTCTCTTTGAATCTTGTTTATCATGCTAAGAGGAGCAGGAAAAAGCAAAAAATTTCAGAATTGCACCTTGCAATGTGGAGAAATTACTGTTTGTGCATTTACAATATTCATTAATTTTTGCCATTGAAAAACGTCCAGAAATGATTGAAGCTACTGACTGAATGAAAGGAGCTGGCATCTCACTCTCTTTGAATCTTCTTTATCATGCTAAGAGGAGCAGGAAAAAGCAAAAAATTTCAGAATTGCACCTTGCAATGCGGAGAAATTACTGTTTGTGCATTTACAATATTCATTGATTTTTGCTATTGAAAAACATCATGTTATTCATATACCAGAAATGATTGAAGCTACTGACTGAATGAAAGGAGCTGGCATCTCAATCTCTTTGAATCTTCTTTATCATGCTAAGAGGAGCAGGAAAAAGCAAAAAATTTCAGAATTGCACCTTGCAATGCGGAGAAATTACAGTTTGTGCATTTACAATATTCATTGATTTTTGCCATTGAAAAACGTCCAGAAATGATTGAAGCTACTGACTGAATGAAAGGAGCTGGCATCTCACTCTCTTTGAATCTTCTTTATCATGCTAAGAGGAGCAGGAAAAAGCAAAAAATTTCAGAATTGCACCTTGCAATGCGGAGAAATTACTGTTTGTGCATTTACAATATTCATTGATTTTTGCCATTGAAAAACGTCCAGAAATGATTGAAGGTACTGACTGAATGAAAGGAGCTGGCATATCACTCTCTTTGAATCTTCTTTATCATGCTAAGAGGAGCAGGAAAAAGCAAAAAATTTCAGAATTGCACCTTGCAATGCGGAGAAATTACTGTTTGTGCATTTACAATATTCATTGATTTTTGCCATTGAAAAACGTCCAGAAATGATTGAAGCTACTGACTGAATGAATGGAGCTGGCATCTCACTCTCTTTGAATCTTCTTTATCATGCTAAGAGGAGCAGGAAAAAGCAAAAAATTTCAGAATTGCACCTTGCAATGCGGAGAAATTACTGTTTGTGCATTTACAATATTCATTGATTTTTGCCATTGAAAAATGTCCAGAAATGATTGAAGCTACTGACTGAATGAAAGGAGCTGGCATCTCACTCTCTTTGAATCTTCTTTATCATGCTAAGAGGAGCAGGAAAAAGCAAAAAATTTCAGAATTGCGCCTTGCAATGCGGAGAAATTACTGTTTGTGCATTTACAAAATTCATTGATTTTTGCCATTGAAAAACATCATGTTATTCATATACCAGAAATGATTGAAGCTACTGACTGAAGGAAAGGAGCTGGCATCTCACTCTCTTTGAATCTTCTTTATCATGCTAAGAGGAGCAGGAAAAAGCAAAAAATTTCAGAATTGCACCTTGCAATGCGGAGAAATTACTGTTTGTGCATTTACAATATTCATTGATTTTTGCCATTGAAAAACATCCAGAAATGATTGTAGCTACTGACTGAATGAAAGGAGCTGGCATCTCACTCTCTTTGAATCTTCTTTATCATGCTAAGAGGAGCAGGAAAAAGCAAAAAATTTCAGAATTGCACCTTGCAATGCGGAGAAATTACTGTTTGTGCATTTACAATATTCATTGATTTTTGCGATTGAAAAACATCATGTTATTCATATACCAGAAATGATTGAAGCTACTGACTGAATGAAAGGAGCTGGCATCTCACTCTCTTTGAATCTTCTTTATCATGCTAAGAGGAGCAGGAAAAAGTAAAAAATTTCAGAATTGCACCTTGCAATGCGGAGAAATTACTGTTTGTGCATTTACAATATTCAATGATTTTTGCCATTGAAAAACGTCCAGAAATGATTGAAGCTACTGACTGAATGAAAGGAGCTGGCATCTCACTCTCTTTGAATCTTGTTTATCATGCTAAGAGGAGCAGGAAAAAGCAAAAAATGTCAGAATTGCACCTTGCAATGCGGAGAAATTACTGTTTGTGCATTTACAATATTCATTGATTTTTGCCATTGAAAAACGTCCAGAAATGATTGAAGCTACTGACTGAATGAAAGGAGCTGGCATCTCACTCTCTTTGAATCTTCTTTATCATGCTAAGAGGAGCAGGAAAAAGCAAAAAATTTCAGAATTGCACCTTGCAATGCGGAGAAATTACTGTTTGTGCATTTACAATATTCATTGATTTTTGCCATTGAAAAACATCATGTTATTCATATACCAGAAATGATTGAAGCTACTGACTGAATGAAAGGAGCTGGCATCTCACTCTCTTTGAATCTTCTTTATCATGCTAAGAGGAGCAGGAAAAAGCAAAAAATTTCAGAATTGCACCTTGCAATGCGGAGAAATTACTGTTTGTGCATTTACAATATTCATTGATTTTTGCCATTGAAAAACGTCCAGAAATGATTGAAGCTACTGACTGAATGAAAGGAGATGGCATCTCACTCTCTTTGAATCTTGTTTATCATGCTAAGAGGAGCAGGAAAAAGCAAAAAATTTCAGAATTGCACCTTGCAATGCGGAGAAATTACTGTTTGTGCATTTACAATATTCATTGATTTTTGCCATTGAAAAATGTCCAGAAATGATTGAAGCTACTGACTGAATGAAAGGAGCTGGCATCTCACTCTCTTTGAATCTTCTTTATCATGCTAAGAGGAGCAGGAAAAACCAAAAAATTTCAGAATTGCACCTTGCAATGCGGAGAAATTACTGTTTGTGCATTTACAATATTCATTGATTTTTGCTATTGAAAAACATCATGTTATTCATATACCAGAAATGATTGAAGCTACTGACAGAATGAAAGGAGCTGGCATCTCGCTCTCTTTGAATCTTCTTTATCATGCTAAGAGGAGCAGGAAAATGCAAAAAATTTCAGAAATGCACCTTGCAATGCGGAGAAATTACAGTTTGTGCATTTACAATATTCATTGATTTTTGCCATTGAAAAACGTCCAGAAATGATTGAAGCTACTGACTGAATGAAAGGAGATGGCATCTCACTCTCTTTGAATCTTCTTTATCATGCTAAGAGGAGCAGGAAAAAGCAAAAAATTTCAGAATTGAACCTTGCAATGCGGAGAAATTACTGTTTGTGCATTTACAATATTCATTGATTTTTGCCATTGAAAAATGTCCAGAAATGATTGAAGCTACTGACTGAATGAAAGGAGCTGGCATCTCACTCTCTTTGAATCTTCTTTATCATGCTAAGAGGAGCAGGAAAAAGCAAAAAATTTCAGAATTGCGCCTTGCAATGCGGAGAAATTACTGTTTGTGCATTTACAAAATTCATTGATTTTTGCCATTGAAAAACATCATGTTATTCATATACCAGAAATGATTGAAGCTACTGACTGAAGGAAAGGAGCTGGCATCTCACTCTCTTTGAATCTTCTTTATCATGCTAAGAGGAGCAGGAAAAAGCAAAAAATTTCAGAATTGCACCTTGCAATGCGGAGAAATTACTGTTTGTGCATTTACAATATTCATTGATTTTTGCCATTGAAAAACGTCCAGAAATGATTGAAGCTACTGACTGAATGAAAGGAGCTGGCATCTCACTCTCTTTGAATCTTCTTTATCATGCTAAGAGGAGCAGGAAAAAGTAAAAAATTTCAGAATTGCACCTTGCAATGCGGAGAAATTACTGTTTGTGCATTTACAATATTCAATGATTTTTGCCATTGAAAAACGTCCAGAAATGATTGAAGCTACTGACTGAATGAAAGGAGCTGGCATCTCACTCTCTTTGAATCTTGTTTATCATGCTAAGAGGAGCAGGAAAAAGCAAAAAATTTCAGAATTGCACCTTGCAATGTGGAGAAATTACTGTTTGTGCATTTACAATATTCATTGATTTTTGCCATTGAAAAACGTCCAGAAATGATTGAAGCTACTGACTGAATGAAAGGAGCTGGCATCTCACTCTCTTTGAATCTTCTTTATCATGCTAAGAGGAGCAGGAAAAAGCAAAAAATTTCAGAATTGCACCTTGCAATGCGGAGAAATTACTGTTTGTGCATTTACAATATTCATTGATTTTTGCTATTGAAAAACATCATGTTATTCATATACCAGAAATGATTGAAGCTACTGACTGAATGAAAGGAGTTGGCATCTCAATCTCTTTGAATCTTCTTTATCATGCTAAGAGGAGCAGGAAAAAGCAAAAAATTTCAGAATTGCACCTTGCAATGCGGAGAAATTACAGTTTGTGCATTTACAATATTCATTGATTTTTGCCATTGAAAAACGTCCAGAAATGATTGAAGCTACTGACTGAATGAAAGGAGCTGGCATCTCACTCTCTTTGAATCTTCTTTATCATGCTAAGAGGAGCAGGAAAAAGCAAAAAATTTCAGAATTGCACCTTGCAATGCGGAGAAATTACTGTTTGTGCATTTACAATATTCATTGATTTTTGCCATTGAAAAACGTCCAGAAATGATTGAAGGTACTGACTGAATGAAAGGAGCTGGCATATCACTCTCTTTGAATCTTCTTTATCATGCTAAGAGGAGCAGGAAAAAGCAAAAAATTTCAGAATTGCACCTTGCAATGCGGAGAAATTACTGTTTGTGCATTTACAATATTCATTGATTTTTGCCATTGAAAAACGTCCAGAAATGATTGAAGCTACTGACTGAATGAAAGGAGCTGGCATCTCACTCTCTTTGAATCTTCTTTATCATGCTAAGAGGAGCAGGAAAAAGCAAAAAATTTCAGAATTGCACCTTGCAATGCGGAGAAATTACTGTTTGTGCATTTACAATATTCATTGATTTTTGCCATTGAAAAATGTCCAGAAATGATTGAAGCTACTGACTGAATGAAAGGAGCTGGCATCTCACTCTCTTTGAATCTTCTTTATCATGCTAAGAGGAGCAGGAAAAAGCAAAAAATTTCAGAATTGCGCCTTGCAATGCGGAGAAATTACTGTTTGTGCATTTACAAAATTCATTGATTTTTGCCATTGAAAAACATCATGTTATTCATATACCAGAAATGATTGAAGCTACTGACTGAAGGAAAGGAGCTGGCATCTCACTCTCTTTGAATCTTCTTTATCATGCTAAGAGGAGCAGGAAAAAGCAAAAAATTTCAGAATTGCACCTTGCAATGCGGAGAAATTACTGTTTGTGCATTTACAATATTCATTGATTTTTGCCATTGAAAAACATCCAGAAATGATTGTAGCTACTGACTGAATGAAAGGAGCTGGCATCTCACTCTCTTTGAATCTTCTTTATCATGCTAAGAGGAGCAGGAAAAAGCAAAAAATTTCAGAATTGCACCTTGCAATGCGGAGAAATTACTGTTTGTGCATTTACAATATTCATTGATTTTTGCGATTGAAAAACATCATGTTATTCATATACCAGAAATGATTGAAGCTACTGACTGAATGAAAGGAGCTGGCATCTCACTCTCTTTGAATCTTCTTTATCATGCTAAGAGGAGCAGGAAAAAGTAAAAATTTTCAGAATTGCACCTTGCAATGCGGAGAAATTACTGTTTGTGCATTTACAATATTCAATGATTTTTGCCATTGAAAAACGTCCAGAAATGATTGAAGCTACTGACTGAATGAAAGGAGCTGGCATCTCACTCTCTTTGAATCTTGTTTATCATGCTAAGAGGAGCAGGAAAAAGCAAAAAATTTCAGAATTGCACCTTGCAATGCGGAGAAATTACTGTTTGTGCATTTACAATATTCATTGATTTTTGCCATTGAAAAACGTCCAGAAATGATTGAAGCTACTGACTGAATGAAAGGAGCTGGCATCTCACTCTCTTTGAATCTTCTTTATCATGCTAAGAGGAGCAGGAAAAAGCAAAAAATTTCAGAATTGCACCTTGCAATGCGGAGAAATTACAGTTTGTGCATTTACAATATTCATTGATTTTTGCCATTGAAAAACGTCCAGAAATGATTGAAGCTACTGACTGAATGAAAGGAGCTGGCATCTCACTCTCTTTGAATCTTCTTTATCATGCTAAGAGGAGCAGGAAAAAGCAAAAAATTTCAGAATTGCACCTTGCAATGCGGAGAAATTACTGTTTGTGCATTTACAATATTCATTGATTTTTGCCATTGAAAAACGTCCAGAAATGATTGAAGGTACTGACTGAATGAAAGGAGCTGGCATATCACTCTCTTTGAATCTTCTTTATCATGCTAAGAGGAGCAGGAAAAAGCAAAAAATTTCAGAATTGCACCTTGCAATGCGGAGAAATTACTGTTTGTGCATTTACAATATTCATTGATTTTTGCCATTGAAAAACGTCCAGAAATGATTGAAGCTACTGACTGAATGAAAGGAGCTGGCATCTCACTCTCTTTGAATCTTCTTTATCATGCTAAGAGGAGCAGGAAAAAGCAAAAAATTTCAGAATTGCACCTTGCAATGCGGAGAAATTACTGTTTGTGCATTTACAATATTCATTGATTTTTGCCATTGAAAAATGTCCAGAAATGATTGAAGCTACTGACTGAATGAAAGGAGCTGGCATCTCACTCTCTTTGAATCTTCTTTATCATGCTAAGAGGAGCAGGAAAAAGCAAAAAATTTCAGAATTGCGCCTTGCAATGCGGAGAAATTACTGTTTGTGCATTTACAAAATTCATTGATTTTTGCCATTGAAAAACATCATGTTATTCATATACCAGAAATGATTGAAGCTACTGACTGAAGGAAAGGAGCTGGCATCTCACTCTCTTTGAATCTTCTTTATCATGCTAAGAGGAGCAGGAAAAAGCAAAAAATTTCAGAATTGCACCTTGCAATGCGGAGAAATTACTGTTTGTGCATTTACAATATTCATTGATTTTTGCCATTGAAAAACATCCAGAAATGATTGTAGCTACTGACTGAATGAAAGGAGCTGGCATCTCACTCTCTTTGAATCTTCTTTATCATGCTAAGAGGAGCAGGAAAAAGCAAAAAATTTCAGAATTGCACCTTGCAATGCGGAGAAATTACTGTTTGTGCATTTACAATATTCATTGATTTTTGCGATTGAAAAACATCATGTTATTCATATACCAGAAATGATTGAAGCTACTGACTGAATGAAAGGAGCTGGCATCTCACTCTCTTTGAATCTTCTTTATCATGCTAAGAGGAGCAGGAAAAAGTAAAAATTTTCAGAATTGCACCTTGCAATGCGGAGAAATTACTGTTTGTGCATTTACAATATTCAATGATTTTTGCCATTGAAAAACGTCCAGAAATGATTGAAGCTACTGACTGAATGAAAGGAGCTGGCATCTCACTCTCTTTGAATCTTGTTTATCATGCTAAGAGGAGCAGGAAAAAGCAAAAAATTTCAGAATTGCACCTTGCAATGCGGAGAAATTACTGTTTGTGCATTTACAATATTCATTGATTTTTGCCATTGAAAAACGTCCAGAAATGATTGAAGCTACTGACTGAATGAAAGGAGCTGGCATCTCACTCTCTTTGAATCTTCTTTATCATGCTAAGAGGAGCAGGAAAAAGCAAAAAATTTCAGAATTGCACCTTGCAATGCGGAGAAGTTACAGTTTGTGCATTTACAATATTCATTGATTTTTGCCATTGAAAAACGTCCAGAAATGATTGAAGCTACTGACTGAATGAAAGGAGCTGGCATCTCACTCTCTTTGAATCTTCTTTATCATGCTAAGAGGAGCAGGAAAAAGCATAAAATTTCAGAATTGCACCTTGCAATGCGGAGAAATTACTGTTTGTGCATTTACAATATTCATTGATTTTTGCCATTGAAAAACGTCCAGAAATGATTGAAGGTACTGACTGAATGAAAGGAGCTGGCATCTCACTCTCTTTGAATCTTCTTTATCATGCTAAGAGGAGCAGGAAAAAGCAAAAAATTTCAGAATTGCACCTTGCAATGCGGAGAAATTACTGTTTGTGCATTTACAATATTCATTGATTTTTGCCATTGAAAAACGTCCAGAAATGATTGAAGCTACTGACTGAATGAAAGGAGCTGGCATCTCACTCTCTTTGAATCTTCTTTATCATGCTAAGAGGAGCAGGAAAAAGCAAAAAATTTCAGAATTGCACCTTGCAATGCGGAGAAATTACTGTTTGTGCATTTACAATATTCATTGATTTTTGCCATTGAAAAATGTCCAGAAATGATTGAAGCTACTGACTGAATGAAAGGAGCTGGCATCTCACTCTCTTTGAATCTTCTTTATCATGCTAAGAGGAGCAGGAAAAAGCAAAAAATTTCAGAATTGCGCCTTGCAATGCGGAGAAATTACTGTTTGTGCATTTACAAAATTCATTGATTTTTGCCATTGAAAAACATCATGTTATTCATATACCAGAAATGATTGAAGCTACTGACTGAAGGAAAGGAGCTGGCATCTCACTCTCTTTGAATCTTCTTTATCATGCTAAGAGGAGCAGGAAAAAGCAAAAAATTTCAGAATTGCACCTTGCAATGCGGAGAAATTACTGTTTGTGCATTTACAATATTCATTGATTTTTGCCATTGAAAAACATCCAGAAATGATTGAAGCTACTGACTGAATGAAAGGAGCTGGCATCTCACTCTCTTTGAATCTTCTTTATCATGCTAAGAGGAGCAGGAAAAAGCAAAAAATTTCAGAATTGCACCTTGCAATGCGGAGAAATTACTGTTTGTGCATTTACAATATTCATTGATTTTTGCGAATGAAAAACATCATGTTATTCATATACCAGAAATGATTGAAGCTACTGACTGAATGAAAGGAGCTGGCATCTCACTCTCTTTGAATCTTCTTTATCATGCTAAGAGGAGCAGGAAAAAGTAAAAAATTTCAGAATTGCACCTTGCAATGCGGAGAAATTACTGTTTGTGCATTTACAATATTCAATGATTTTTGCCATTGAAAAACGTCCAGAAATGATTGAAGCTACTGACTGAATGAAAGGAGCTGGCATCTCACTCTCTTTGAATCTTGTTTATCATGCTAAGAGGAGCAGGAAAAAGCAAAAAATTTCAGAATTGCACCTTGCAATGCGGAGAAATTACTGTTTGTGCATTTACAATATTCATTGATTTTTGCCATTGAAAAACGTCCAGAAATGATTGAAGCTACTGACTGAATGAAAGGAGCTGGCATCTCACTCTCTTTGAATCTTCTTTATCATGCTAAGAGGAGCAGGAAAAAGCAAAAAATTTCAGAATTGCACCTTGCAATGCGGAGAAATTACTGTTTGTGCATTTACAATATTCATTGATTTTTGCCATTGAAAAACATGTTATTCATATACCAGAAATGTTTGAAGCTCCTGACTGAATGAAAGGAGCTGGCACCTCACTCTCTTTGAATCTTCTTTATCATGCTAAGAGGAGCAGGAAAAAGCAAAAAATTTCAGAATTGCACCTTGCAATGCGGAGAAATTACTGTTTGTGCATTTACAATATTCATTGATTTTTGCCATTGAAAAACGTCCAGAAATGATTGAAGCTACTGACTGAATGAAAGGAGCTGTCATCTCACTCTCTTTGAATCTTCTTTATCATGCTAAGAGGAGCAGGAAAAAGCAAAAAATTTCAGAATTGCACCTTGCAATGCGGAGAAATTACTGTTTGTGCATTTACAATATTCATTGATTTTTGCCATTGAAAAATGTCCAGAAATGATTGAAGCTACTGACTGAATGAAAGGAGCTGGCATCTCACTCTCTTTGAATCTTCTTTATCATGCTAGGATTAGCAGGAAAAAGCAAAAAATTTCAGAATTGCACCTTGCAATGTGGAGATATTACTGTTTGTGCATTTACAATATTCATTGATTTTTGCCATTGAAAAACATGTTTTTCATATACCAGAAATGTTTGAAGCTACTGACTGAATGAAAGGAGCTGGCATCTCACTCTCTTTGAATCTTCTTTATCATGCTAGGATTAACAGGAAAAAGCAAAAAATTTCAGAATTTCACCTTGCAATGTGGAGATATTACTGTTTGTGCATTTACAATATTCATTGATTTTTGCCATTGAAAAACATGTTTTTCATATACCAGAAATGTTTGAAGCTACTGACTGAATGAAAGGAGCTGGCATCTCACTCTCTTTGAATCTTCTTTATCATGCTAGGATTAGCAGGAAAAAGCAAAAAATTTCAGAATTGCACCTTGCAATGTGGAGATATTACTGTTTGTGCATTTACAATATTCATTGATTTTTGCTATTGAAAAACATGTTTTTCATATACCAGAAATGTTTGAAGCTACTGACTGAATGAAAGGAGCTGGCATTTCACTCTCTTTGAATCTTCTTTATCATGCTAGGATTAGCAGGAAAAAGCAAAAAATTTCAGAATTGCACCTTGCAATGTGGAGATATTACTGTTTGTGCATTTACAATATTCATTGATTTTTGCCATTGAAAAACGTTTTTCATATACCAGAAATGTTTGAAGCTACTGACTGAATGAAAGGAGCTGGCATCTCACTCTCTTTGAATCTTCTTTATCATGCTAGGATTAACAGGAAAAAGCAAAAAATTTCAGAATTGCACCTTGCAATGTGGAGATATTACTGTTTGTGCATTTACAATATTCATTGATTTTTGCCATTGAAAAACGTCCAGAAATGTTTGAAGCTACTGACTGAATGAAAGGAGCTGGCATCTCACTCTCTTTGAATCTTCTTTATCATGCTAGGATTAACAGGAAAAAGCTAAAAATTTCAGAATTGCACCTTGCAATGTGGAGATATTACTGTTTGTGCATTTACAATATTCATTGATTTTTGCCATTGAAAAACATGTTTTTCATATACCAGAAATGTTTGAAGCTACTGACTGAATGAAAGGAGCTGGCATCTCACTCTCTTTGAATCTTCTTTATCATGCTAGGATTAGCAGGAAAAAGCAAAAAATTTCAGAATTGCACCTTGCAATGTGGAGATATTACTGTTTGTGCATTTACAATATTCATTGATTTTTGCCATTGAAAAACATGTGTTTTTCATATACCAGAAATGTTTGAAGCTACTGACTGAATGAAAGGAGCTGGCATCTCACTCTCTTTGAATCTTCTTTATCATGCTAGGATTAGCAGGAAAAAGCAAAAAATTTCAGAATTGCACCTTGCAATGTGGAGATATTACTGTTTGTGCATTTACAATATTCATTGATTTTTGCCATTGAAAAACATGTTTTTCATATACCAGAAATGTTTGAAGCTACTGACTGAATGAAAGGAGCTGGCATCTCACTCTCTTTGAATCTTCTTTATCATGCTAGGATTAACAGGAAAAAGCAAAAAATTTCAGAATTGCACCTTGCAATGTGGAGATATTACTGTTTGTGCATTTACAATATTCATTGATTTTTGCCATTGAAAAACGTCCAGAAATGTTTGAAGCTACTGACTGAATGAAAGGAGCTGGCATCTCACTCTCTTTGAATCTTCTTTATCATGCTAGGATTAGCAGGAAAAAGCAAAAAATTTCAGAATTGCACCTTGCAATGTGGAGATATTACTGTTTGTGCATTTACAATATTCATTGATTTTTGCCATTGAAAAACATGTTTTTCATATACCAGAAATGTTTGAAGCTACTGACTGAATGAAAGGAGCTGGCATGTCACTCTCTTTGAATCTTCTTTATCATGCTAGGATTAACAGGAAAAAGCAAAAAATTTCAGAATTGCACCTTGCAATGTGGAGATATTACTGTTTGTGCATTTACAATATTCATTGATTTTTGCCATTGAAAAACATGTTTTTCATATACCAGAAATGTTTGAAGCTACTGACTGAATGAAAGGAGCTGGCATCTCACTCTCTTTGAATCTTCTTTATCATGCTAGGATTAACAGGAAAAAGCAAAAAATTTCAGAATTTCACCTTGCAATGTGGAGATATTACTGTTTGTGCATTTACAATATTCATTGATTTTTGCCTTTGAAAAACGTCCAGAAATGTTTGAAGCTACTGACTGAATGAAAGGAGCTGGCATCTCACTCTCTTTGAATCTTCTTTATCATGCTAGGATTAGCAGGAAAAAGCAAAAAATTTCAGAATTGCACCTTGCAATGTGGAGATATTACTGTTTGTGCATTTACAATATTCATTGATTTTTGCCATTGAAAAACATGTTTTTCATATACCAGAAATGTTTGAAGCTACTGACTGAATGAAAGGAGCTGGCATCTCACTCTCTTTGAATCTTCTTTATCATGCTAGGATTAGCAGGAAAAAGCAAAAAATTTCAGAATTGCACCTTGCAATGTGGAGATATTACTGTTTGTGCATTTACAATATTCATTGATTTTTGCCATTGAAAAACGTTTTTCATATACCAGAAATGTTTGAAGCTACTGACTGAATGAAAGGAGCTGGCATCTCACTCTCTTTGAATCTTCTTTATCATGCTAGGATTAACAGGAAAAAGCAAAAAATTTCAGAATTGCACCTTGCAATGTGGAGATATTACTGTTTGTGCATTTACAATATTCATTGATTTTTGCCATTGAAAAACGTCCAGAAATGTTTGAAGCTACTGACTGAATGAAAGGAGCTGGCATCTCACTCTCTTTGAATCTTCTTTATCATGCTAGGATTAACAGGAAAAAGCTAAAAATTTCAGAATTGCACCTTGCAATGTGGAGATATTACTGTTTGTGCATTTACAATATTCATTGATTTTTGCCATTGAAAAACATGTTTTTCATATACCAGAAATGTTTGAAGCTACTGACTGAATGAAAGGAGCTGGCATCTCACTCTCTTTGAATCTTCTTTATCATGCTAGGATTAGCAGGAAAAAGCAAAAAAATTCAGAATTGCACCTTGCAATGTGGAGATATTACTGTTTGTGCATTTACAATATTCATTGATTTTTGCCATTGAAAAACATGTGTTTTTCATATACCAGAAATGTTTGAAGCTACTGACTGAATGAAAGGAGCTGGCATCTCACTCTCTTTGAATCTTCTTTATCATGCTAGGATTAGCAGGAAAAAGCAAAAAATTTCAGAATTGCACCTTGCAATGTGGAGATATTACTGTTTGTGCATTTACAATATTCATTGATTTTTGCCATTGAAAAACATGTTTTTCATATACCAGAAATGTTTGAAGCTACTGACTGAATGAAAGGAGCTGGCATGTCACTCTCATTGAATCTTCTTTATCATGCTAGGATTAACAGGAAAAAGCAAAAAATTTCAGAATTGCACCTTGCAATGTGGAGATATTACTGTTTGTGCATTTACAATATTCATTGATTTTTGCCATTGAAAAACATGTTTTTCATATACCAGAAACGTTTGAAGCTACTGACTGAATGAAAGGAGCTGGCATCTCACTCTCTTTGAATCTTCTTTATCATGCTAGGATTAACAGGAAAAAGCAAAAAATTTCAGAATTGCACCTTGCAATGTGGAGATATTACTGTTTGTGCATTTACAATATTCATTGATTTTTGCCACTGAAAAACGTCCAGAAATGTTTGAAGCTACTGACTGAATGAAAGGAGCTGGCATCTCACTCTCTTTGAATCTTCTTTATCATGCTAGGATTAGCAGGAAAAAGCAAAAAATTTCAGAATTGCACCTTGCAATGTGGAGATATTACTGTTTGTGCATTTACAATATTCATTGATTTTTGCCATTGAAAAACATGTTTTTCATATACCAGAAATGTTTGAAGCTACTGACTGAATGAAAGGAGCTGGCATCTCACTCTCTTTGAATCTTCTTTATCATGCTAGGATTAGCAGGAAAAAGCAAAAAATTTCAGAATTGCACCTTGCAATGTGGAGATATTACTGTTTGTGCATTTACAATATTCATTGATTTTTGCCATTGAAAAACGTTTTTCATATACCAGAAATGTTTGAAGCTACTGACTGAATGAAAGGAGCTGGCATCTCACTCTCTTTGAATCTTCTTTATCATGCTAGGATTAACAGGAAAAAGCAAAAAATTTCAGAATTGCACCTTGCAATGTGGAGATATTACTGTTTGTGCATTTACAATATTCATTGATTTTTGCCATTGAAAAACATCCAGAAATGTTTGAAGCTACTGACTGAATGAAAGGAGCTGGCATCTCACTCTCTTTGAATCTTCTTTATCATGCTAGGATTAGCAGGAAAAAGCAAAAAATTTCAGAATTGCACCTTGCAATGTGGAGATATTACTGTTTGTGCATTTACAATATTCATTGATTTTTGCCATTGAAAAACATGTTTTTCATATACCAGAAATGTTTGAAGCTACTGACTGAATGAAAGGAGCTGGCATCTCACTCTCTTTGAATCTTCTTTATCATGCTAGGATTAGCAGGAAAAAGCAAAAAATTTCAGAATTGCACCTTGCAATGTGGAGATATTACTGTTTGTGCATTTACAATATTCATTGATTTTTGCCATTGAAAAACGTTTTTCATATACCAGAAATGTTTGAAGCTACTGACTGAATGAAAGGAGCTGGCATCTCACTCTCTTTGAATCTTCTTTATCATGCTAGGATTAACAGGAAAAAGCAAAAAATTTCAGAATTGCACCTTGCAATGTGGAGATATTACTGTTTGTGCATTTACAATATTCATTGATTTTTGCCATTGAAAAACGTCCAGAAATGTTTGAAGCTACTGACTGAATGAAAGGAGCTGGCATCTCACTCTCTTTGAATCTTCTTTATCATGCTAGGATTAACAGGAAAAAGCTAAAAATTTCAGAATTGCACCTTGCAATGTGGAGATATTACTGTTTGTGCATTTACAATATTCATTGATTTTTGCCATTGAAAAACATGTTTTTCATATACCAGAAATGTTTGAAGCTACTGACTGAATGAAAGGAGCTGGCATCTCACTCTCTTTGAATCTTCTTTATCATGCCAGGAAAAAGCAAAAAATTTCAGAATTGCACCTTGCAATGTGGAGATATTACTGTTTGTGCATTTACAATATTCATTGATTTTTGCCATTGAAAAACATGTGTTTTTCATATACCAGAAATGTTTGAAGCTACTGACTGAATGAAAGGAGCTGGCATCTCACTCTCTTTGAATCTTCTTTATCATGCTAGGATTAGCAGGAAAAAGCAAAAAATTTCAGAATTGCACCTTGCAATGTGGAGATATTACTGTTTGTGCATTTACAATATTCATTGATTTTTGCCATTGAAAAACATGTTTTTCATATACCAGAAATGTTTGAAGCTACTGACTGAATGAAAGGAGCTGGCATCTCACTCTCTTTGAATCTTCTTTTCATGCTAGGATTAACAGGAAAAAGCAAAAAATTTCAGAATTGCACCTTGCAATGTGGAGATATTACTGTTTGTGCATTTACAATATTCATTGATTTTTGCCATTGAAAAACGTCCAGAAATGTTTGAAGCTACTGACTGAATGAAAGGAGCTGGCATCTCACTCTCTTTGAATCTTCTTTATCATGCTAGGATTAGCAGGAAAAAGCAAAAAATTTCAGAATTGCACCTTGCAATGTGGAGATATTACTGTTTGTGCATTTACAATATTCATTGATTTTTGCCATTGAAAAACATGTTTTTCATATACCAGAAATGTTTGAAGCTACTGACTGAATGAAAGGAGCTGGCATGTCACTCTCTTTGAATCTTCTTTATCATGCTAGGATTAACAGGAAAAAGCAAAAAATTTCAGAATTGCACCTTGCAATGTGGAGATATTACTGTTTGTGCATTTACAATATTCATTGATTTTTGCCATTGAAAAACATGTTTTTCATATACCAGAAATGTTTGAAGCTACTGACTGAATGAAAGGAGCTGGCATCTCACTCTCTTTGAATCTTCTTTATCATGCTAGGATTAACAGGAAAAAGCAAAAAATTTCAGAATTGCACCTTGCAATGTGGAGATATTACTGTTTGTGCATTTACAATATTCATTGATTTTTGCCATTGAAAAACGTCCAGAAATGTTTGAAGCTACTGACTGAATGAAAGGAGCTGGCATCTCACTCTCTTTGAATCTTCTTTATCATGCTAGGATTAGCAGGAAAAAGCAAAAAATTTCAGAATTGCACCTTGCAATGTGGAGATATTACTGTTTGTGCATTTACAATATTCATTGATTTTTGCCATTGAAAAACATGTTTTTCATATACCAGAAATGTTTGAAGCTACTGACTGAATGAAAGGAGCTGGCATCTCACTCTCTTTGAATCTTCTTTATCATGCTAGGATTAACAGGAAAAAGCAAAAAATTTCAGAATTGCACCTTGCAATGTGGAGATATTACTGTTTGTGCATTTACAATATTCATTGATTTTTGCCATTGAAAAACGTCCAGAAATGTTTGAAGCTACTGACTGAATGAAAGGAGCTGGCATCTCACTCTCTTTGAATCTTCTTTATCATGCTAGGATTAACAGGAAAAAGCAAAAAATTTCAGAATTGCACCTTGCAATGTGGAGATATTACTGTTTGTGCATTTACAATATTCATTGATTTTTGCCATTGAAAAACGTCCAGAAATGTTTGAAGCTACTGACTGAATGAAAGGAGCTGGCATCTCACTCTCTTTGAATCTTCTTTATCATGCTAGGATTAGCAGGAAAAAGCAAAAAATTTCAGAATTGCACCTTGCAATGTGGAGATATTACTGTTTGTGCATTTACAATATTCATTGATTTTTGCCATTGAAAAACATGTTTTTCATATACCAGAAATGTTTGAAGCTACTGACTGAATGAAAGGAGCTGGCATCTCACTCTCTTTGAATCTTCTTTATCATGCTAGGATTAGCAGGAAAAAGCAAAAAATTTCAGAATTGCACCTTGCAATGTGGAGATATTACTGTTTGTGCATTTACAATATTCATTGATTTTTGCCATTGAAAAACGTCCAGAAATGTTTGAAGCTACTGACTGAATGAAAGGAGCTGGCATCTCACTCTCTTTGAATCTTCTTTATCATGCTAGGATTAACAGGAAAAAGCTAAAAATTTCAGAACTGCACCTTGCAATGTGGAGATATTACTGTTTGTGCATTTACAATATTCATTGATTTTTGCCATTGAAAAACATGTTTTTCATATACCAGAAATGTTTGAAGCTACTGACTGAATGAAAGGAGCTGGCATCTCACTCTCTTTGAATCTTCTTTTCATGCTAGGATTAACAGGAAAAAGCAAAAAATTTCAGAATTGCACCTTGCAATGTGGAGATATTACTGTTTGTGCATTTACAATATTCATTGATTTTTGCCATTGAAAAACGTCCAGAAATGTTTGAAGCTACTGACTGAATGAAAGGAGCTGGCATCTCACTCTCTTTGAATCTTCTTTATCATGCTAGGATTAGCAGGAAAAAGCAAAAAATTTCAGAATTGCACCTTGCAATGTGGAGATATTACTGTTTGTGCATTTACAATATTCATTGATTTTTGCCATTGAAAAACATGTTTTTCATATACCAGAAATGTTTGAAGCTACTGACTGAATGAAAGGAGCTGGCATGTCACTCTCTTTGAATCTTCTTTATCATGCTAGGATTAACAGGAAAAAGCAAAAAATTTCAGAATTGCACCTTGCAATGTGGAGATATTACTGTTTGTGCATTTACAATATTCATTGATTTTTGCCATTGAAAAACATGTTTTTCATATACCAGAAATGTTTGAAGCTACTGACTGAATGAAAGGAGCTGGCATCTCACTCTCTTTGAATCTTCTTTATCATGCTAGGATTAACAGGAAAAAGCAAAAAATTTCAGAATTGCACCTTGCAATGTGGAGATATTACTGTTTGTGCATTTACAATATTCATTGATTTTTGCCATTGAAAAACGTCCAGAAATGTTTGAAGCTACTGACTGAATGAAAGGAGCTGGCATCTCACTCTCTTTGAATCTTCTTTATCATGCTAGGATTAGCAGGAAAAAGCAAAAAATTTCAGAATTGCACCTTGCAATGTGGAGATATTACTGTTTGTGCATTTACAATATTCATTGATTTTTGCCATTGAAAAACATGTTTTTCATATACCAGAAATGTTTGAAGCTACTGACTGAATGAAAGGAGCTGGCATGTCACTCTCTTTGAATCTTCTTTATCATGCTAGGATTAACAGGAAAAAGCAAAAAATTTCAGAATTGCACCTTGCAATGTGGAGATATTACTGTTTGTGCATTTACAATATTCATTGATTTTTGCCATTGAAAAACATGTTTTTCATATACCAGAAATGTTTGAAGCTACTGACTGAATGAAAGGAGCTGGCATCTCACTCTCTTTGAATCTTCTTTATCATGCTAGGATTAACAGGAAAAAGCAAAAAATTTCAGAATTGCACCTTGCAATGTGGAGATATTACTGTTTGTGCATTTACAATATTCATTGATTTTTGCCATTGAAAAACGTCCAGAAATGTTTGAAGCTACTGACTGAATGAAAGGAGCTGGCATCTCACTCTCTTTGAATCTTCTTTATCATGCTAGGATTAGCAGGAAAAAGCAAAAAATTTCAGAATTGCACCTTGCAATGTGGAGATATTACTGTTTGTGCATTTACAATATTCATTGATTTTTGCCATTGAAAAACATGTTTTTCATATACCAGAAATGTTTGAAGCTACTGACTGAATGAAAGGAGCTGGCATCTCACTCTCTTTGAATCTTCTTTATCATGCTAGGATTAACAGGAAAAAGCAAAAAATTTCAGAATTGCACCTTGCAATGTGGAGATATTACTGTTTGTGCATTTACAATATTCATTGATTTTTGCCATTGAAAAACGTCCAGAAATGTTTGAAGCTACTGACTGAATGAAAGGAGCTGGCATCTCACTCTCTTTGAATCTTCTTTATCATGCTAGGATTAACAGGAAAAAGCAAAAAATTTCAGAATTGCACCTTGCAATGTGGAGATATTACTGTTTGTGCATTTACAATATTCATTGATTTTTGCCATTGAAAAACGTCCAGAAATGTTTGAAGCTACTGACTGAATGAAAGGAGCTGGCATCTCACTCTCTTTGAATCTTCTTTATCATGCTAGGATTAGCAGGAAAAAGCAAAAAATTTCAGAATTGCACCTTGCAATGTGGAGATATTACTGTTTGTGCATTTACAATATTCATTGATTTTTGCCATTGAAAAACATGTTTTTCATATACCAGAAATGTTTGAAGCTACTGACTGAATGAAAGGAGCTGGCATCTCACTCTCTTTGAATCTTCTTTATCATGCTAGGATTAGCAGGAAAAAGCAAAAAATTTCAGAATTGCACCTTGCAATGTGGAGATATTACTGTTTGTGCATTTACAATATTCATTGATTTTTGCCATTGAAAAACGTCCAGAAATGTTTGAAGCTACTGACTGAATGAAAGGAGCTGGCATCTCACTCTCTTTGAATCTTCTTTATCATGCTAGGATTAACAGGAAAAAGCTAAAAATTTCAGAACTGCACCTTGCAATGTGGAGATATTACTGTTTGTGCATTTACAATATTCATTGATTTTTGCCATTGAAAAACATGTTTTTCATATACCAGAAATGTTTGAAGCTACTGACTGAATGAAAGGAGCTGGCATCTCACTCTCTTTGAATCTTCTTTTCATGCTAGGATTAACAGGAAAAAGCAAAAAATTTCAGAATTGCACCTTGCAATGTGGAGATATTACTGTTTGTGCATTTACAATATTCATTGATTTTTGCCATTGAAAAACGTCCAGAAATGTTTGAAGCTACTGACTGAATGAAAGGAGCTGGCATCTCACTCTCTTTGAATCTTCTTTATCATGCTAGGATTAGCAGGAAAAAGCAAAAAATTTCAGAATTGCACCTTGCAATGTGGAGATATTACTGTTTGTGCATTTACAATATTCATTGATTTTTGCCATTGAAAAACATGTTTTTCATATACCAGAAATGTTTGAAGCTACTGACTGAATGAAAGGAGCTGGCATGTCACTCTCTTTGAATCTTCTTTATCATGCTAGGATTAACAGGAAAAAGCAAAAAATTTCAGAATTGCACCTTGCAATGTGGAGATATTACTGTTTGTGCATTTACAATATTCATTGATTTTTGCCATTGAAAAACATGTTTTTCATATACCAGAAATGTTTGAAGCTACTGACTGAATGAAAGGAGCTGGCATCTCACTCTCTTTGAATCTTCTTTATCATGCTAGGATTAACAGGAAAAAGCAAAAAATTTCAGAATTGCACCTTGCAATGTGGAGATATTACTGTTTGTGCATTTACAATATTCATTGATTTTTGCCATTGAAAAACGTCCAGAAATGTTTGAAGCTACTGACTGAATGAAAGGAGCTGGCATCTCACTCTCTTTGAATCTTCTTTATCATGCTAGGATTAGCAGGAAAAAGCAAAAAATTTCAGAATTGCACCTTGCAATGTGGAGATATTACTGTTTGTGCATTTACAATATTCATTGATTTTTGCCATTGAAAAACATGTTTTTCATATACCAGAAATGTTTGAAGCTACTGACTGAATGAAAGGAGCTGGCATCTCACTCTCTTTGAATCTTCTTTATCATGCTAGGATTAACAGGAAAAAGCAAAAAATTTCAGAATTGCACCTTGCAATGTGGAGATATTACTGTTTGTGCATTTACAATATTCATTGATTTTTGCCATTGAAAAACGTCCAGAAATGTTTGAAGCTACTGACTGAATGAAAGGAGCTGGCATCTCACTCTCTTTGAATCTTCTTTATCATGCTAGGATTAACAGGAAAAAGCAAAAAATTTCAGAATTGCACCTTGCAATGTGGAGATATTACTGTTTGTGCATTTACAATATTCATTGATTTTTGCCATTGAAAAACGTCCAGAAATGTTTGAAGCTACTGACTGAATGAAAGGAGCTGGCATCTCACTCTCTTTGAATCTTCTTTATCATGCTAGGATTAGCAGGAAAAAGCAAAAAATTTCAGAATTGCACCTTGCAATGTGGAGATATTACTGTTTGTGCATTTACAATATTCATTGATTTTTGCCATTGAAAAACATGTTTTTCATATACCAGAAATGTTTGAAGCTACTGACTGAATGAAAGGAGCTGGCATCTCACTCTCTTTGAATCTTCTTTATCATGCTAGGATTAGCAGGAAAAAGCAAAAAATTTCAGAATTGCACCTTGCAATGTGGAGATATTACTGTTTGTGCATTTACAATATTCATTGATTTTTGCCATTGAAAAACATGTTTTTCATATACCAGAAATGTTTGAAGCTACTGACTGAATGAAAGGAGCTGGCATCTCACTCTCTTTGAATCTTCTTTATCATGCTAGGATTAACAGGAAAAAGCAAAAAATTTCAGAATTGCACCTTGCAATGTGGAGATATTACTGTTTGTGCATTTACAATATTCATTGATTTTTGCCATTGAAAAACGTCCAGAAATGTTTGAAGCTACTGACTGAATGAAAGGAGCTGGCATCTCACTCTCTTTGAATCTTCTTTATCATGCTAGGATTAACAGGAAAAAGCTAAAAATTTCAGAACTGCACCTTGCAATGTGGAGATATTACTGTTTGTGCATTTACAATATTCATTGATTTTTGCCATTGAAAAACATGTTTTTCATATACCAGAAATGTTTGAAGCTACTGACTGAATGAAAGGAGCTGGCATCTCACTCTCTTTGAATCTTCTTTATCATGCTAGGATTAGCAGGAAAAAGCAAAGAATTTCAGAATTGCACCTTGCAATGTGGAGATATTACTGTTTGTGCATTTACAATATTCATTGATTTTTGCCATTGAAAAACATGTTTTTCATATACCAGAAATGTTTGAAGCTACTGACTGAATGAAAGGAGCTGGCATCTCACTCTCTTTGAATCTTCTTTATCATGCTAGGATTAGCAGGAAAAAGCAAAAAATTTCAGAATTGCACCTTGCAATGTGGAGATATTACTGTTTGTGCATTTACAATATTCATTGATTTTTGCCATTGAAAAACATGTTTTTCATATACCAGAAATGTTTGAAGCTACTGACTGAATGAAAGGAGCTGGCATCTCACTCTCTTTGAATCTTCTTTATCATGCTAGGATTAACAGGAAAAAGCAAAAAATTTCAGAATTGCACCTTGCAATGTGGAGATATTACTGTTTGTGCATTTACAATATTCATTGATTTTTGCCATTGAAAAACGTCCAGAAATGTTTGAAGCTACTGACTGAATGAAAGGAGCTGGCATCTCACTCTCTTTGAATCTTCTTTATCATGCTAGGATTAGCAGGAAAAAGCAAAAAATTTCAGAATTGCACCTTGCAATGTGGAGATATTACTGTTTGTGCATTTACAATATTCATTGATTTTTGCCATTGAAAAACATGTTTTTCATATACCAGAAATGTTTGAAGCTACTGACTGAATGAAAGGAGCTGGCATCTCACTCTCTTTGAATCTTCTTTATCATGCTAGGATTAGCAGGAAAAAGCAAAAAATTTCAGAATTGCACCTTGCAATGTGGAGATATTACTGTTTGTGCATTTACAATATTCATTGATTTTTGCCATTGAAAAACGTTTTTCATATACCAGAAATGTTTGAAGCTACTGACTGAATGAAAGGAGCTGGCATCTCACTCTCTTTGAATCTTCTTTATCATGCTAGGATTAACAGGAAAAAGCAAAAAATTTCAGAATTGCACCTTGCAATGTGGAGATATTACTGTTTGTGCATTTACAATATTCATTGATTTTTGCCATTGAAAAACGTCCAGAAATGTTTGAAGCTACTGACTGAATGAAAGGAGCTGGCATCTCACTCTCTTTGAATCTTCTTTATCATGCTAGGATTAACAGGAAAAAGCTAAAAATTTCAGAATTGCACCTTGCAATGTGGAGATATTACTGTTTGTGCATTTACAATATTCATTGATTTTTGCCATTGAAAAACATGTTTTTCATATACCAGAAATGTTTGAAGCTACTGACTGAATGAAAGGAGCTGGCATCTCACTCTCTTTGAATCTTCTTTATCATGCCAGGAAAAAGCAAAAAATTTCAGAATTGCACCTTGCAATGTGGAGATATTACTGTTTGTGCATTTACAATATTCATTGATTTTTGCCATTGAAAAACATGTGTTTTTCATATACCAGAAATGTTTGAAGCTACTGACTGAATGAAAGGAGCTGGCATCTCACTCTCTTTGAATCTTCTTTATCATGCTAGGATTAGCAGGAAAAAGCAAAAAATTTCAGAATTGCACCTTGCAATGTGGAGATATTACTGTTTGTGCATTTACAATATTCATTGATTTTTGCCATTGAAAAACGTTTTTCATATACCAGAAATGTTTGAAGCTACTGACTGAATGAAAGGAGCTGGCATCTCACTCTCTTTGAATCTTCTTTATCATGCTAGGATTAACAGGAAAAAGCAAAAAATTTCAGAATTGCACCTTGCAATGTGGAGATATTACTGTTTGTGCATTTACAATATTCATTGATTTTTGCCATTGAAAAACGTCCAGAAATGTTTGAAGCTACTGACTGAATGAAAGGAGCTGGCATCTCACTCTCTTTGAATCTTCTTTATCATGCTAGGATTAACAGGAAAAAGCTAAAAATTTCAGAATTGCACCTTGCAATGTGGATATATTACTGTTTGTGCATTTACAATATTCATTGATTTTTGCCATTGAAAAACATGTTTTTCATATACCAGAAATGTTTGAAGCTACTGACTGAATGAAAGGAGCTGGCATCTCACTCTCTTTGAATCTTCTTTATCATGCCAGGAAAAAGCAAAAAATTTCAGAATTGCACCTTGCAATGTGGAGATATTACTGTTTGTGCATTTACAATATTCATTGATTTTTGCCATTGAAAAACATGTGTTTTTCATATACCAGAAATGTTTGAAGCTACTGACTGAATGAAAGGAGCTGGCATCTCACTCTCTTTGAATCTTCTTTATCATGCTAGGATTAGCAGGAAAAAGCAAAAAATTTCAGAATTGCACCTTGCAATGTGGAGATATTACTGTTTGTGCATTTACAATATTCATTGATTTTTGCCATTGAAAAACATGTTTTTCATATACCAGAAATGTTTGAAGCTACTGACTGAATGAAAGGAGCTGGCATCTCACTCTCTTTGAATCTTCTTTTCATGCTAGGATTAACAGGAAAAAGCAAAAAATTTCAGAATTGCACCTTGCAATGTGGAGATATTACTGTTTGTGCATTTACAATATTCATTGATTTTTGCCATTGAAAAACGTCCAGAAATGTTTGAAGCTACTGACTGAATGAAAGGAGCTGGCATCTCACTCTCTTTGAATCTTCTTTATCATGCTAGGATTAGCAGGAAAAAGCAAAAAATTTCAGAATTGCACCTTGCAATGTGGAGATATTACTGTTTGTGCATTTACAATATTCATTGATTTTTGCCATTGAAAAACATGTTTTTCATATACCAGAAATGTTTGAAGCTACTGACTGAATGAAAGGAGCTGGCATCTCACTCTCTTTGAATCTTCTTTATCATGCTAGGATTAACAGGAAAAAGCAAAAAATTTCAGAATTGCACCTTGCAATGTGGAGATATTACTGTTTGTGCATTTACAATATTCATTGATTTTTGCCATTGAAAAACGTCCAGAAATGTTTGAAGCTACTGACTGAATGAAAGGAGCTGGCATCTCACTCTCTTTGAATCTTCTTTATCATGCTAGGATTAGCAGGAAAAAGCAAAGAATTTCAGAATTGCACCTTGCAATGTGGAGATATTACTGTTTGTGCATTTACAATATTCATTGATTTTTGCCATTGAAAAACATGTTTTTCATATACCAGAAATGTTTGAAGCTACTGACTGAATGAAAGGAGCTGGCATCTCACTCTCTTTGAATCTTCTTTATCATGCTAGGATTAACAGGAAAAAGCAAAAAATTTCAGAATTGCACCTTGCAATGTGGAGATATTACTGTTTGTGCATTTACAATATTCATTGATTTTTGCCATTGAAAAACGTCCAGAAATGTTTGAAGCTACTGACTGAATGAAAGGAGCTGGCATCTCACTCTCTTTGAATCTTCTTTATCATGCTAGGATTAACAGGAAAAAGCAAAAAATTTCAGAATTGCACCTTGCAATGTGGAGATATTACTGTTTGTGCATTTACAATATTCATTGATTTTTGCCATTGAAAAACGTCCAGAAATGTTTGAAGCTACTGACTGAATGAAAGGAGCTGGCATCTCACTCTCTTTGAATCTTCTTTATCATGCTAGGATTAGCAGGAAAAAGCAAAAAATTTCAGAATTGCACCTTGCAATGTGGAGATATTACTGTTTGTGCATTTACAATATTCATTGATTTTTGCCATTGAAAAACATGTTTTTCATATACCAGAAATGTTTGAAGCTACTGACTGAATGAAAGGAGCTGGCATCTCACTCTCTTTGAATCTTCTTTATCATGCTAGGATTAGCAGGAAAAAGCAAAAAATTTCAGAATTGCACCTTGCAATGTGGAGATATTACTGTTTGTGCATTTACAATATTCATTGATTTTTGCCATTGAAAAACATGTTTTTCATATACCAGAAATGTTTGAAGCTACTGACTGAATGAAAGGAGCTGGCATCTCACTCTCTTTGAATCTTCTTTATCATGCTAGGATTAGCAGGAAAAAGCAAAGAATTTCAGAATTGCACCTTGCAATGTGGAGATATTACTGTTTGTGCATTTACAATATTCATTGATTTTTGCCATTGAAAAACATGTTTTTCATATACCAGAAATGTTTGAAGCTACTGACTGAATGAAAGGAGCTGGCATCTCACTCTCTTTGAATCTTCTTTATCATGCTAGGATTAGCAGGAAAAAGCAAAAAATTTCAGAATTGCACCTTGCAATGTGGAGATATTACTGTTTGTGCATTTACAATATTCATTGATTTTTGCCATTGAAAAACATGTTTTTCATATACCAGAAATGTTTGAAGCTACTGACTGAATGAAAGGAGCTGGCATCTCACTCTCTTTGAATCTTCTTTATCATGCTAGGATTAACAGGAAAAAGCAAAAAATTTCAGAATTGCACCTTGCAATGTGGAGATATTACTGTTTGTGCATTTACAATATTCATTGATTTTTGCCATTGAAAAACGTCCAGAAATGTTTGAAGCTACTGACTGAATGAAAGGAGCTGGCATCTCACTCTCTTTGAATCTTCTTTATCATGCTAGAATTAGCAGGAAAAAGCAAAAAATTTCAGAATTGCACCTTGCAATGTGGAGATATTACTGTTTGTGCATTTACAATATTCATTGATTTTTGCCATTGAAAAACATGTTTTTCATATACCAGAAATGTTTGAAGCTACTGACTGAATGAAAGGAGCTGGCATCTCACTCTCTTTGAATCTTCTTTATCATGCTAGGATTAGCAGGAAAAAGCAAAAAATTTCAGAATTGCACCTTGCAATGTGGAGATATTACTGTTTGTGCATTTACAATATTCATTGATTTTTGCCATTGAAAAACGTTTTTCATATACCAGAAATGTTTGAAGCTACTGACTGAATGAAAGGAGCTGGCAACTCACTCTCTTTGAATCTTCTTTATCATGCTAGGATTAACAGGAAAAAGCAAAAAATTTCAGAATTGCACCTTGCAATGTGGAGATATTACTGTTTGTGCATTTACAATATTCATTGATTTTTGCCATTGAAAAACGTCCAGAAATGTTTGAAGCTACTGACTGAATGAAAGGAGCTGGCATCTCACTCTCTTTGAATCTTCTTTATCATGCTAGGATTAACAGGAAAAAGCTAAAAATTTCAGAATTGCACCTTGCAATGTGGAGATATTACTGTTTGTGCATTTACAATATTCATTGATTTTTGCCATTGAAAAACATGTTTTTCATATACCAGAAATGTTTGAAGCTACTGACTGAATGAAAGGAGCTGGCATCTCACTCTCTTTGAATCTTCTTTATCATGCCAGGAAAAAGCAAAAAATTTCAGAATTGCACCTTGCAATGTGGAGATATTACTGTTTGTGCATTTACAATATTCATTGATTTTTGCCATTGAAAAACATGTGTTTTTCATATACCAGAAATGTTTGAAGCTACTGACTGAATGAAAGGAGCTGGCATCTCACTCTCTTTGAATCTTCTTTATCATGCTAGGATTAGCAGGAAAAAGCAAAAAATTTCAGAATTGCACCTTGCAATGTGGAGATATTACTGTTTGTGCATTTACAATATTCATTGATTTTTGCCATTGAAAAACGTTTTTCATATACCAGAAATGTTTGAAGCTACTGACTGAATGAAAGGAGCTGGCATCTCACTCTCTTTGAATCTTCTTTATCATGCTAGGATTAACAGGAAAAAGCAAAAAATTTCAGAATTGCACCTTGCAATGTGGAGATATTACTGTTTGTGCATTTACAATATTCATTGATTTTTGCCATTGAAAAACGTCCAGAAATGTTTGAAGCTACTGACTGAATGAAAGGAGCTGGCATCTCACTCTCTTTGAATCTTCTTTATCATGCTAGGATTAACAGGAAAAAGCTAAAAATTTCAGAATTGCACCTTGCAATGTGGAGATATTACTGTTTGTGCATTTACAATATTCATTGATTTTTGCCATTGAAAAACATGTTTTTCATATACCAGAAATGTTTGAAGCTACTGACTGAATGAAAGGAGCTGGCATCTCATTCTCTTTGAATCTTCTTTATCATGCCAGGAAAAAGCAAAAAATTTCAGAATTGCACCTTGCAATGTGGAGATATTACTGTTTGTGCATTTACAATATTCATTGATTTTTGCCATTGAAAAACATGTGTTTTTCATATACCAGAAATGTTTGAAGCTACTGACTGAATGAAAGGAGCTGGCATCTCACTCTCTTTGAATCTTCTTTATCATGCTAGGATTAGCAGGAAAAAGCAAAAAATTTCAGAATTGCACCTTGCAATGTGGAGATATTACTTTTTGTGCATTTACAATATTCATTGATTTTTGCCATTGAAAAACATGTTTTTCATATACCAGAAATGTTTGAAGCTACTGACTGAATGAAAGGAGCTGGCATCTCACTCTCTTTGAATCTTCTTTTCATGCTAGGATTAACAGGAAAAAGCAAAAAATTTCAGAATTGCACCTTGCAATGTGGAGATATTACTGTTTGTGCATTTACAATATTCATTGATTTTTGCCATTGAAAAACGTCCAGAAATGTTTGAAGCTACTGACTGAATGAAAGGAGCTGGCATCTCACTCTCTTTGAATCTTCTTTATCATGCTAGGATTAGCAGGAAAAAGCAAAAAATTTCAGAATTGCACCTTGCAATGTGGAGATATTACTGTTTGTGCATTTACAATATTCATTGATTTTTGCCATTGAAAAACATGTTTTTCATATACCAGAAATGTTTGAAGCTACTGACTGAATGAAAGGAGCTGGCATGTCACTCTCTTTGAATCTTCTTTATCATGCTAGGATTAACAGGAAAAAGCAAAAAATTTCAGAATTGCACCTTGCAATGTGGAGATATTACTGTTTGTGCATTTACAATATTCATTGATTTTTGCCATTGAAAAACATGTTTTTCATATACCAGAAATGTTTGAAGCTACTGACTGAATGAAAGGAGCTGGCATCTCACTCTCTTTGAATCTTCTTTATCATGCTAGGATTAACAGGAAAAAGCAAAAAATTTCAGAATTGCACCTTGCAATGTGGAGATATTACTGTTTGTGCATTTACAATATTCATTGATTTTTGCCATTGAAAAACGTCCAGAAATGTTTGAAGCTACTGATTGAATGAAAGGAGCTGGCATCTCACTCTCTTTGAATCTTCTTTATCATGCTAGGATTAGCAGGAAAAAGCAAAAAATTTCAGAATTGCACCTTGCAATGTGGAGATATTACTGTTTGTGCATTTACAATATTCATTGATTTTTGCCATTGAAAAACATGTTTTTCATATACCAGAAATGTTTGAAGCTACTGACTGAATGAAAGGAGCTGGCATCTCACTCTCTTTGAATCTTCTTTATCATGCTAGGATTAACAGGAAAAAGCAAAAAATTTCAGAATTGCACCTTGCAATGTGGAGATATTACTGTTTGTGCATTTACAATATTCATTGATTTTTGCCATTGAAAAACGTCCAGAAATGTTTGAAGCTACTGACTGAATGAAAGGAGCTGGCATCTCACTCTCTTTGAATCTTCTTTATCATGCTAGGATTAACAGGAAAAAGCAAAAAATTTCAGAATTGCACCTTGCAATGTGGAGATATTACTGTTTGTGCATTTACAATATTCATTGATTTTTGCCATTGAAAAACGTCCAGAAATGTTTGAAGCTACTGACTGAATGAAAGGAGCTGGCATCTCACTCTCTTTGAATCTTCTTTATCATGCTAGGATTAGCAGGAAAAAGCAAAAAATTTCAGAATTGCACCTTGCAATGTGGAGATATTACTGTTTGTGCATTTACAATATTCATTGATTTTTGCCATTGAAAAACATGTTTTTCATATACCAGAAATGTTTGAAGCTACTGACTGAATGAAAGGAGCTGGCATCTCACTCTCTTTGAATCTTCTTTATCATGCTAGGATTAGCAGGAAAAAGCAAAAAATTTCAGAATTGCACCTTGCAATGTGGAGATATTACTGTTTGTGCATTTACAATATTCATTGATTTTTGCCATTGAAAAACATGTTTTTCATATACCAGAAATGTTTGAAGCTACTGACTGAATGAAAGGAGCTGGCATCTCACTCTCTTTGAATCTTCTTTATCATGCTAGGATTAACAGGAAAAAGCAAAAAATTTCAGAATTGCACCTTGCAATGTGGAGATATTACTGTTTGTGCATTTACAATATTCATTGATTTTTGCCATTGAAAAACGTCCAGAAATGTTTGAAGCTACTGACTGAATGAAAGGAGCTGGCATCTCACTCTCTTTGAATCTTCTTTATCATGCTAGGATTAACAGGAAAAAGCTAAAAATTTCAGAACTGCACCTTGCAATGTGGAGATATTACTGTTTGTGCATTTACAATATTCATTGATTTTTGCCATTGAAAAACATGTTTTTCATATACCAGAAATGTTTGAAGCTACTGACTGAATGAAAGGAGCTGGCATCTCACTCTCTTTGAATCTTCTTTATCATGCTAGGATTAGCAGGAAAAAGCAAAGAATTTCAGAATTGCACCTTGCAATGTGGAGATATTACTGTTTGTGCATTTACAATATTCATTGATTTTTGCCATTGAAAAACATGTTTTTCATATACCAGAAATGTTTGAAGCTACTGACTGAATGAAAGGAGCTGGCATCTCACTCTCTTTGAATCTTCTTTATCATGCTAGGATTAGCAGGAAAAAGCAAAAAATTTCAGAATTGCACCTTGCAATGTGGAGATATTACTGTTTGTGCATTTACAATATTCATTGATTTTTGCCATTGAAAAACATGTTTTTCATATACCAGAAATGTTTGAAGCTACTGACTGAATGAAAGGAGCTGGCATCTCACTCTCTTTGAATCTTCTTTATCATGCTAGGATTAACAGGAAAAAGCAAAAAATTTCAGAATTGCACCTTGCAATGTGGAGATATTACTGTTTGTGCATTTACAATATTCATTGATTTTTGCCATTGAAAAACGTCCAGAAATGTTTGAAGCTACTGACTGAATGAAAGGAGCTGGCATCTCACTCTCTTTGAATCTTCTTTATCATGCTAGGATTAGCAGGAAAAAGCAAAAAATTTCAGAATTGCACCTTGCAATGTGGAGATATTACTGTTTGTGCATTTACAATATTCATTGATTTTTGCCATTGAAAAACATGTTTTTCATATACCAGAAATGTTTGAAGCTACTGACTGAATGAAAGGAGCTGGCATCTCACTCTCTTTGAATCTTCTTTATCATGCTAGGATTAGCAGGAAAAAGCAAAAAATTTCAGAATTGCACCTTGCAATGTGGAGATATTACTGTTTGTGCATTTACAATATTCATTGATTTTTGCCATTGAAAAACATGTTTTTCATATACCAGAAATGTTTGAAGCTACTGACTGAATGAAAGGAGCTGGCATCTCACTCTCTTTGAATCTTCTTTATCATGCTAGGATTAACAGGAAAAAGCAAAAAATTTCAGAATTGCACCTTGCAATGTGGAGATATTACTGTTTGTGCATTTACAATATTCATTGATTTTTTCCATTGAAAAACGTCCAGAAATGTTTGAAGCTACTGACTGAATGAAAGGAGCTGGCATCTCACTCTCTTTGAATCTTCTTTATCATGCTAGGATTAACAGGAAAAAGCTAAAAATTTCAGAATTGCACCTTCCAATGTGGAGATATTACTGTTTGTGCATTTACAATATTCATTGATTTTTGCCATTGAAAAACATGTTTTTCATATACCAGAAATGTTTGAAGCTACTGACTGAATGAAAGGAGCTGGCATCTCACTCTCTTTGAATCTTCTTTATCATGCTAGGATTAGCAGGAAAAAGCAAAAAATTTCAGAATTGCACCTTGCAATGTGGAGATATTACTGTTTGTGCATTTACAATATTCATTGATTTTTGCCATTGAAAAACATGTTTTTCATATACCAGAAATGTTTGAAGCTACTGACTGAATGAAAGGAGCTGGCATCTCACTCTCTTTGAATCTTCTTTATCATGCTAGGATTAACAGGAAAAAGCAAAAAATTTCAGAATTGCACCTTGCAATGTGGAGATATTACTGTTTGTGCATTTACAATATTCATTGATTTTTGCCATTGAAAAACGTCCAGAAATGTTTGAAGCTACTGACTGAATGAAAGGAGCTGGCATCTCACTCTCTTTGAATCTTCTTTATCATGCTAGGATTAGCAGGAAAAAGCAAAAAATTTCAGAATTGCACCTTGCAATGTGGAGATATTACTGTTTGTGCATTTACAATATTCATTGATTTTTGCCATTGAAAAACATGTTTTTCATATACCAGAAATGTTTGAAGCTACTGACTGAATGAAAGGAGCTGGCATCTCACTCTCTTTGAATCTTCTTTATCATGCTAGGATTAGCAGGAAAAAGCAAAAAATTTCAGAATTGCACCTTGCAATGTGGAGATATTACTGTTTGTGCATTTACAATATTCATTGATTTTTGCCATTGAAAAACATGTTTTTCATATACCAGAAATGTTTGAAGCTACTGACTGAATGAAAGGAGCTGGCATCTCACTCTCTTTGAATCTTCTTTATCATGCTAGGATTAACAGGAAAAAGCAAAAAATTTCAGAATTGCACCTTGCAATGTGGAGATATTACTGTTTGTGCATTTACAATATTCATTGATTTTTGCCATTGAAAAACGTCCAGAAATGTTTGAAGCTACTGACTGAATGAAAGGAGCTGGCATCTCACTCTCTTTGAATCTTCTTTATCATGCTAGGATTAACAGGAAAAAGCTAAAAATTTCAGAACTGCACCTTGCAATGTGGAGATATTACTGTTTGTGCATTTACAATATTCATTGATTTTTGCCATTGAAAAACATGTTTTTCATATACCAGAAATGTTTGAAGCTACTGACTGAATGAAAGGAGCTGGCATCTCACTCTCTTTGAATCTTCTTTATCATGCTAGGATTAGCAGGAAAAAGCAAAGAATTTCAGAATTGCACCTTGCAATGTGGAGATATTACTGTTTGTGCATTTACAATATTCATTGATTTTTGCCATTGAAAAACATGTTTTTCATATACCAGAAATGTTTGAAGCTACTGACTGAATGAAAGGAGCTGGCATCTCACTCTCTTTGAATCTTCTTTATCATGCTAGGATTAGCAGGAAAAAGCAAAAAATTTCAGAATTGCACCTTGCAATGTGGAGATATTACTGTTTGTGCATTTACAATATTCATTGATTTTTGCCATTGAAAAACATGTTTTTCATATACCAGAAATGTTTGAAGCTACTGACTGAATGAAAGGAGCTGGCATCTCACTCTCTTTGAATCTTCTTTATCATGCTAGGATTAACAGGAAAAAGCAAAAAATTTCAGAATTGCACCTTGCAATGTGGAGATATTACTGTTTGTGCATTTACAATATTCATTGATTTTTGCCATTGAAAAACGTCCAGAAATGTTTGAAGCTACTGACTGAATGAAAGGAGCTGGCATCTCACTCTCTTTGAATCTTCTTTATCATGCTAGGATTAGCAGGAAAAAGCAAAAAATTTCAGAATTGCACCTTGCAATGTGGAGATATTACTGTTTGTGCATTTACAATATTCATTGATTTTTGCCATTGAAAAACATGTTTTTCATATACCAGAAATGTTTGAAGCTACTGACTGAATGAAAGGAGCTGGCATCTCACTCTCTTTGAATCTTCTTTATCATGCTAGGATTAGCAGGAAAAAGCAAAAAATTTCAGAATTGCACCTTGCAATGTGGAGATATTACTGTTTGTGCATTTACAATATTCATTGATTTTTGCCATTGAAAAACATGTTTTTCATATACCAGAAATGTTTGAAGCTACTGACTGAATGAAAGGAGCTGGCATCTCACTCTCTTTGAATCTTCTTTATCATGCTAGGATTAACAGGAAAAAGCAAAAAATTTCAGAATTGCACCTTGCAATGTGGAGATATTACTGTTTGTGCATTTACAATATTCATTGATTTTTGCCATTGAAAAACGTCCAGAAATGTTTGAAGCTACTGACTGAATGAAAGGAGCTGGCATCTCACTCTCTTTGAATCTTCTTTATCATGCTAGGATTAACAGGAAAAAGCTAAAAATTTCAGAATTGCACCTTCCAATGTGGAGATATTACTGTTTGTGCATTTACAATATTCATTGATTTTTGCCATTGAAAAACATGTTTTTCATATACCAGAAATGTTTGAAGCTACTGACTGAATGAAAGGAGCTGGCATCTCACTCTCTTTGAATCTTCTTTATCATGCTAGGATTAGCAGGAAAAAGCAAAAAATTTCAGAATTGCACCTTGCAATGTGGAGATATTACTGTTTGTGCATTTACAATATTCATTGATTTTTGCCATTGAAAAACATGTTTTTCATATACCAGAAATGTTTGAAGCTACTGACTGAATGAAAGGAGCTGGCATCTCACTCTCTTTGAATCTTCTTTATCATGCTAGGATTAACAGGAAAAAGCAAAAAATTTCAGAATTGCACCTTGCAATGTGGAGATATTACTGTTTGTGCATTTACAATATTCATTGATTTTTGCCATTGAAAAACGTCCAGAAATGTTTGAAGCTACTGACTGAATGAAAGGAGCTGGCATCTCACTCTCTTTGAATCTTCTTTATCATGCTAGGATTAGCAGGAAAAAGCAAAAAATTTCAGAATTGCACCTTGCAATGTGGAGATATTACTGTTTGTGCATTTACAATATTCATTGATTTTTGCCATTGAAAAACATGTTTTTCATATACCAGAAATGTTTGAAGCTACTGACTGAATGAAAGGAGCTGGCATCTCACTCTCTTTGAATCTTCTTTATCATGCTAGGATTAGCAGGAAAAAGCAAAAAATTTCAGAATTGCACCTTGCAATGTGGAGATATTACTGTTTGTGCATTTACAATATTCATTGATTTTTGCCATTGAAAAACATGTTTTTCATATACCAGAAATGTTTGAAGCTACTGACTGAATGAAAGGAGCTGGCATCTCACTCTCTTTGAATCTTCTTTATCATGCTAGGATTAACAGGAAAAAGCAAAAAATTTCAGAATTGCACCTTGCAATGTGGAGATATTACTGTTTGTGCATTTACAATATTCATTGATTTTTGCCATTGAAAAACGTCCAGAAATGTTTGAAGCTACTGACTGAATGAAAGGAGCTGGCATCTCACTCTCTTTGAATCTTCTTTATCATGCTAGGATTAACAGGAAAAAGCTAAAAATTTCAGAACTGCACCTTGCAATGTGGAGATATTACTGTTTGTGCATTTACAATATTCATTGATTTTTGCCATTGAAAAACATGTTTTTCATATACCAGAAATGTTTGAAGCTACTGACTGAATGAAAGGAGCTGGCATCTCACTCTCTTTGAATCTTCTTTATCATGCTGGGATTAGCAGGAAAAAGCAAAGAATTTCAGAATTGCACCTTGCAATGTGGAGATATTACTGTTTGTGCATTTACAATATTCATTGATTTTTGCCATTGAAAAACATGTTTTTCATATACCAGAAATGTTTGAAGCTACTGACTGAATGAAAGGAGCTGGCATCTCACTCTCTTTGAATCTTCTTTATCATGCTAGGATTAGCAGGAAAAAGCAAAAAATTTCAGAATTGCACCTTGCAATGTGGAGATATTACTGTTTGTGCATTTACAATATTCATTGATTTTTGCCATTGAAAAACATGTTTTTCATATACCAGAAATGTTTGAAGCTACTGACTGAATGAAAGGAGCTGGCATCTCACTCTCTTTGAATCTTCTTTATCATGCTAGGATTAACAGGAAAAAGCAAAAAATTTCAGAATTGCACCTTGCAATGTGGAGATATTACTGTTTGTGCATTTACAATATTCATTGATTTTTGCCATTGAAAAACGTCCAGAAATGTTTGAAGCTACTGACTGAATGAAAGGAGCTGGCATCTCACTCTCTTTGAATCTTCTTTATCATGCTAGGATTAGCAGGAAAAAGCAAAAAATTTCAGAATTGCACCTTGCAATGTGGAGATATTACTGTTTGTGCATTTACAATATTCATTGATTTTTGCCATTGAAAAACATGTTTTTCATATACCAGAAATGTTTGAAGCTACTGACTGAATGAAAGGAGCTGGCATCTCACTCTCTTTGAATCTTCTTTATCATGCTAGGATTAGCAGGAAAAAGCAAAAAATTTCAGAATTGCACCTTGCAATGTGGAGATATTACTGTTTGTGCATTTACAATATTCATTGATTTTTGCCATTGAAAAACATGTTTTTCATATACCAGAAATGTTTGAAGCTACTGACTGAATGAAAGGAGCTGGCATCTCACTCTCTTTGAATCTTCTTTATCATGCTAGGATTAACAGGAAAAAGCAAAAAATTTCAGAATTGCACCTTGCAATGTGGAGATATTACTGTTTGTGCATTTACAATATTCATTGATTTTTGCCATTGAAAAACGTCCAGAAATGTTTGAAGCTACTGACTGAATGAAAGGAGCTGGCATCTCACTCTCTTTGAATCTTCTTTATCATGCTAGGATTAACAGGAAAAAGCTAAAAATTTCAGAATTGCACCTTCCAATGTGGAGATATTACTGTTTGTGCATTTACAATATTCATTGATTTTTGCCATTGAAAAACATGTTTTTCATATACCAGAAATGTTTGAAGCTACTGACTGAATGAAAGGAGCTGGCATCTCACTCTCTTTGAATCTTCTTTATCATGCTAGGATTAGCAGGAAAAAGCAAAAAATTTCAGAATTGCACCTTGCAATGTGGAGATATTACTGTTTGTGCATTTACAATATTCATTGATTTTTGCCATTGAAAAACATGTTTTTCATACACCAGAAATGTTTGAAGCTACTGACTGAATGAAAGGAGCTGGCATCTCACTCTCTTTGAATCTTCTTTATCATGCTAGGATTAACAGGAAAAAGCAAAAAATTTCAGAATTGCACCTTGCAATGTGGAGATATTACTGTTTGTGCATTTACAATATTCATTGATTTTTGCCATTGAAAAACGTCCAGAAATGTTTGAAGCTACTGACTGAATGAAAGGAGCTGGCATCTCACTCTCTTTGAATCTTCTTTATCATGCTAGGATTAACAGGAAAAAGCTAAAAATTTCAGAATTGCACCTTGCAATGTGGAGATATTACTGTTTGTGCATTTACAATATTCATTGATTTTTGCCATTGAAAAACATGTTTTTCATATACCAGAAATGTTTGAAGCTACTGACTGAATGAAAGGAGCTGGCATCTCACTCTCTTTGAATCTTCTTTATCATGCTAGGATTAGCAGGAAAAAGCAAAAAATTTCAGAATTGCACCTTGCAATGTGGAGATATTACTGTTTGTGCATTTACAATATTCATTGATTTTTGCCATTGAAAAACATGTTTTTCATATACCAGAAATGTTTGAAGCTACTGACTGAATGAAAGGAGCTGGCATCTCACTCTCTTTGAATCTTATTTATCATGCTAGGATTAGCAGGAAAAAGCAAAAAATTTCAGAATTGCACCTTGCAATGTGGAGATATTACTGTTTGTGCATTTACAATATTCATTGATTTTTGCCATTGAAAAACATGTTTTTCATATACCAGAAATGTTTGAAGCTACTGACTGAATGAAAGGAGCTGGCATCTCACTCTCTTTGAATCTTCTTTATCATGCTAGGATTAACAGGAAAAAGCAAAAAATTTCAGAATTGCACCTTGCAATGTGGAGATATTACTGTTTGTGCATTTACAATATTCATTGATTTTTGCCATTGAAAAACGTCCAGAAATGTTTGAAGCTACTGACTGAATGAAAGGAGCTGGCATCTCACTCTCTTTGAATCTTCTTTATCATGCTAGGATTAGCAGGAAAAAGCAAAAAATTTCCGAATTGCACCTTGCAATGTGGAGATATTACTGTTTGTGCATTTACAATATTCATTGATTTTTGCCATTGAAAAACATGTTTTTCATATACCAGAAATGTTTGAAGCTACTGACTGAATGAAAGGAGCTGGCATCTCACTCTCTTTGAATCTTCTTTATCATGCTAGGATTAGCAGGAAAAAGCAAAAAATTTCAGAATTGCACCTTGCAATGTGGAGATATTACTGTTTGTGCATTTACAATATTCATTGATTTTTGCCATTGAAAAACATGTTTTTCATATACCAGAAATGTTTGAAGCTACTGACTGAATGAAAGGAGCTGGCATCTCACTCTTTGAATCTTCTTTATCATGCTAGGATTAGCAGGAAAAAGCAAAAAATTTCAGAATTGCACCTTGCAATGTGGAGATATTACTGTTTGTGCATTTACAATATTCATTGATTTTTGCCATTGAAAAACATGTTTTTCATATACCAGAAATGTTTGAAGCTACTGACTGAATGAAAGGAGCTGGCATCTCACTCTCTTTGAATCTTCTTTATCATGCTAGGATTAACAGGAAAAAGCAAAAAATTTCAGAATTGCACCTTGCAATGTGGAGATATTACTGTTTGTGCATTTACAATATTCATTGATTTTTGCCATTGAAAAACGTCCAGAAATGTTTGAAGCTACTGACTGAATGAAAGGAGCTGGCATCTCACTCTCTTTGAATCTTCTTTATCATGCTAGGATTAGCAGGAAAAAGCAAAAAATTTCAGAATTGCACCTTGCAATGTGGAGATATTACTGTTTGTGCATTTACAATATTCATTGATTTTTGCCATTGAAAAACATGTTTTTCATATACCAGAAATGTTTGAAGCTACTGACTGAATGAAAGGAGCTGGCATCTCACTCTCTTTGAATCTTCTTTATCATGCTAGGATTAACAGGAAAAAGCAAAAAATTTCAGAATTGCACCTTGCAATGTGGAGATATTACTGTTTGTGCATTTACAATATTCATTGATTTTTGCCATTGAAAAACGTCCAGAAATGTTTGAAGCTACTGACTGAATGAAAGGAGCTGGCATCTCACTCTCTTTGAATCTTCTTTATCATGCTAGGATTAACAGGAAAAAGCTAAAAATTTCAGAATTGCACCTTGCAATGTGGAGATATTACTGTTTGTGCATTTACAATATTCATTGATTTTTGCCATTGAAAAACATGTTTTTCATATACCAGAAATGTTTGAAGCTACTGACTGAATGAAAGGAGCTGGCATCTCACTCTCTTTGAATCTTCTTTATCATGCTAGGATTAGCAGGAAAAAGCAAAAAATTTCAGAATTGCACCTTGCAATGTGGAGATATTACTGTTTGTGCATTTACAATATTCATTGATTTTTGCCATTGAAAAACATGTTTTTCATATACCAGAAATGTTTGAAGCTACTGACTGAATGAAAGGAGCTGGCATCTCACTCTCTTTGAATCTTCTTTATCATGCTAGGATTAGCAGGAAAAAGCAAAAAATTTCAGAATTGCACCTTGCAATGTGGAGATATTACTGTTTGTGCATTTACAATATTCATTGATTTTTGCCATTGAAAAACATGTTTTTCATATACCAGAAATGTTTGAAGCTACTGACTGAATGAAAGGAGCTGGCATCTCACTCTCTTTGAATCTTCTTTATCATGCTAGGATTAACAGGAAAAAGCAAAAAATTTCAGAATTGCACCTTGCAATGTGGAGATATTACTGTTTGTGCATTTACAATATTCATTGATTTTTGCCATTGAAAAACGTCCAGAAATGTTTGAAGCTACTGACTGAATGAAAGGAGCTGGCATCTCACTCTCTTTGAATCTTCTTTATCATGCTAGGATTAGCAGGAAAAAGCAAAAAATTTCCGAATTGCACCTTGCAATGTGGAGATATTACTGTTTGTGCATTTACAATATTCATTGATTTTTGCCATTGAAAAACATGTTTTTCATATACCAGAAATGTTTGAAGCTACTGACTGAATGAAAGGAGCTGGCATCTCACTCTCTTTGAATCTTCTTTATCATGCTAGGATTAGCAGGAAAAAGCAAAAAATTTCAGAATTGCACCTTGCAATGTGGAGATATTACTGTTTGTGCATTTACAATATTCATTGATTTTTGCCATTGAAAAACATGTTTTTCATATACCAGAAATGTTTGAAGCTACTGACTGAATGAAAGGAGCTGGCATCTCACTCTCTTTGAATCTTCTTTATCATGCTAGGATTAACAGGAAAAAGCAAAAAATTTCAGAATTGCACCTTGCAATGTGGAGATATTACTGTTTGTGCATTTACAATATTCATTGATTTTTGCCATTGAAAAACGTCCAGAAATGTTTGAAGCTACTGACTGAATGAAAGGAGCTGGCATCTCACTCTCTTTGAATCTTCTTTATCATGCTAGGATTAGCAGGAAAAAGCAAAAAATTTCCGAATTGCACCTTGCAATGTGGAGATATTACTGTTTGTGCATTTACAATATTCATTGATTTTTGCCATTGAAAAACATGTTTTTCATATACCAGAAATGTTTGAAGCTACTGACTGAATGAAAGGAGCTGGCATCTCACTCTCTTTGAATCTTCTTTATCATGCTAGGATTAGCAGGAAAAAGCAAAAAATTTCAGAATTGCACCTTGCAATGTGGAGATATTACTGTTTGTGCATTTACAATATTCATTGATTTTTGCCATTGAAAAACATGTTTTTCATATACCAGAAATGTTTGAAGCTACTGACTGAATGAAAGGAGCTGGCATCTCACTCTTTGAATCTTCTTTATCATGCTAGGATTAGCAGGAAAAAGCAAAAAATTTCAGAATTGCACCTTGCAATGTGGAGATATTACTGTTTGTGCATTTACAATATTCATTGATTTTTGCCATTGAAAAACATGTTTTTCATATACCAGAAATGTTTGAAGCTACTGACTGAATAAAAGGAGCTGGCATCTCACTCTCTTTGAATCTTCTTTATCATGCTAGGATTAACAGGAAAAAGCAAAAAATTTCAGAATTGCACCTTGCAATGTGGAGATATTACTGTTTGTGCATTTACAATATTCATTGATTTTTGCCATTGAAAAACGTCCAGAAATGTTTGAAGCTACTGACTGAATGAAAGGAGCTGGCATCTCACTCTCTTTGAATCTTCTTTATCATGCTAGGATTAGCAGGAAAAAGCAAAAAATTTCAGAATTGCACCTTGCAATGTGGAGATATTACTGTTTGTGCATTTACAATATTCATTGATTTTTGCCATTGAAAAACATGTTTTTCATATACCAGAAATGTTTGAAGCTACTGACTGAATGAAAGGAGCTGGCATCTCACTCTCTTTGAATCTTCTTTATCATGCTAGGATTAACAGGAAAAAGCAAAAAATTTCAGAATTGCACCTTGCAATGTGGAGATATTACTGTTTGTGCATTTACAATATTCATTGATTTTTGCCATTGAAAAACGTCCAGAAATGTTTGAAGCTACTGACTGAATGAAAGGAGCTGGCATCTCACTCTCTTTGAATCTTCTTTATCATGCTAGGATTAACAGGAAAAAGCTAAAAATTTCAGAATTGCACCTTGCAATGTGGAGATATTACTGTTTGTGCATTTACAATATTCATTGATTTTTGCCATTGAAAAACATGTTTTTCATATACCAGAAATGTTTGAAGCTACTGACTGAATGAAAGGAGCTGGCATCTCACTCTCTTTGAATCTTCTTTATCATGCTAGGATTAGCAGGAAAAAGCAAAAAATTTCAGAATTGCACCTTGCAATGTGGAGATATTACTGTTTGTGCATTTACAATATTCATTGATTTTTGCCATTGAAAAACATGTTTTTCATATACCAGAAATGTTTGAAGCTACTGACTGAATGAAAGGAGCTGGCATCTCACTCTCTTTGAATCTTCTTTATCATGCTAGGATTAGCAGGAAAAAGCAAAAAATTTCAGAATTGCACCTTGCAATGTGGAGATATTACTGTTTGTGCATTTACAATATTCATTGATTTTTGCCATTGAAAAACATGTTTTTCATATACCAGAAATGTTTGAAGCTACTGACTGAATGAAAGGAGCTGGCATCTCACTCTCTTTGAATCTTCTTTATCATGCTAGGATTAACAGGAAAAAGCAAAAAATTTCAGAATTGCACCTTGCAATGTGGAGATATTACTGTTTGTGCATTTACAATATTCATTGATTTTTGCCATTGAAAAACGTCCAGAAATGTTTGAAGCTACTGACTGAATGAAAGGAGCTGGCATCTCACTCTCTTTGAATCTTCTTTATCATGCTAGGATTAGCAGGAAAAAGCAAAAAATTTCCGAATTGCACCTTGCAATGTGGAGATATTACTGTTTGTGCATTTACAATATTCATTGATTTTTGCCATTGAAAAACATGTTTTTCATATACCAGAAATGTTTGAAGCTACTGACTGAATGAAAGGAGCTGGCATCTCACTCTCTTTGAATCTTCTTTATCATGCTAGGATTAGCAGGAAAAAGCAAAAAATTTCAGAATTGCACCTTGCAATGTGGAGATATTACTGTTTGTGCATTTACAATATTCATTGATTTTTGCCATTGAAAAACATGTTTTTCATATACCAGAAATGTTTGAAGCTACTGACTGAATGAAAGGAGCTGGCATCTCACTCTTTGAATCTTCTTTATCATGCTAGGATTAGCAGGAAAAAGCAAAAAATTTCAGAATTGCACCTTGCAATGTGGAGATATTACTGTTTGTGCATTTACAATATTCATTGATTTTTGCCATTGAAAAACATGTTTTTCATATACCAGAAATGTTTGAAGCTACTGACTGAATGAAAGGAGCTGGCATCTCACTCTCTTTGAATCTTCTTTATCATGCTAGGATTAACAGGAAAAAGCAAAAAATTTCAGAATTGCACCTTGCAATGTGGAGATATTACTGTTTGTGCATTTACAATATTCATTGATTTTTGCCATTGAAAAACGTCCAGAAATGTTTGAAGCTACTGACTGAATGAAAGGAGCTGGCATCTCACTCTCTTTGAATCTTCTTTATCATGCTAGGATTAGCAGGAAAAAGCAAAAAATTTCAGAATTGCACCTTGCAATGTGGAGATATTACTGTTTGTGCATTTACAATATTCATTGATTTTTGCCATTGAAAAACATCATGTTATTCATATACCAGAAATGTTTGAAGCTACTGACTGAATGAAAGGAGCTGGCATCTCACTCTCTTTGAATCTTCTTTATCATGCTAGGATTAGCAGGAAAAAGCAAAAAATTTCCGAATTGCACCTTGCAATGTGGAGATATTACTGTTTGTGCATTTACAATATTCATTGATTTTTGCCATTGAAAAACATGTTTTTCATATACCAGAAATGTTTGAAGCTACTGACTGAATGAAAGGAGCTGGCATCTCACTCTCTTTGAATCTTCTTTATCATGCTAGGATTAGCAGGAAAAAGCAAAAAATTTCAGAATTGCACCTTGCAATGTGGAGATATTACTGTTTGTGCATTTACAATATTCATTGATTTTTGCCATTGAAAAACATGTTTTTCATATACCAGAAATGTTTGAAGCTACTGACTGAATGAAAGGAGCTGGCATCTCACTCTCTTTGAATCTTCTTTATCATGCTAGGATTAACAGGAAAAAGCTAAAAATTTCAGAATTGCACCTTGCAATGTGGAGATATTACTGTTTGTGCATTTACAATATTCATTGATTTTTGCCATTGAAAAACATGTTTTTCATATACCAGAAATGTTTGAAGCTACTGACTGAATGAAAGGAGCTGGCATCTCACTCTCTTTGAATCTTCTTTATCATGCTAGGATTAGCAGGAAAAAGCAAAAAATTTCAGAATTGCACCTTGCAATGTGGAGATATTACTGTTTGTGCATTTACAATATTCATTGATTTTTGCCATTGAAAAACATGTTTTTCATATACCAGAAATGTTTGAAGCTACTGACTGAATGAAAGGAGCTGGCATCTCACTCTCTTTGAATCTTCTTTATCATGCTAGGATTAACAGGAAAAAGCAAAAAATTTCAGAATTGCACCTTGCAATGTGGAGATATTACTGTTTGTGCATTTACAATATTCATTGATTTTTGCCATTGAAAAACGTCCAGAAATGTTTGAAGCTACTGACTGAATGAAAGGAGCTGGCATCTCACTCTCTTTGAATCTTCTTTATCATGCTAGGATTAGCAGGAAAAAGCAAAAAATTTCAGAATTGCACCTTGCAATGTGGAGATATTACTGTTTGTGCATTTACAATATTCATTGATTTTTGCCATTGAAAAACATCATGTTATTCATATACCAGAAATGTTTGAAGCTACTGACTGAATGAAAGGAGCTGGCATCTCACTCTCTTTGAATCTTCTTTATCATGCTAGGATTAGCAGGAAAAAGCAAAAAATTTCCGAATTGCACCTTGCAATGTGGAGATATTACTGTTTGTGCATTTACAATATTCATTGATTTTTGCCATTGAAAAACATGTTTTTCATATACCAGAAATGTTTGAAGCTACTGACTGAATGAAAGGAGCTGGCATCTCACTCTCTTTGAATCTTCTTTATCATGCTAGGATTAACAGGAAAAAGCAAAAAATTTCAGAATTGCACCTTGCAATGTGGAGATATTACTGTTTGTGCATTTACAATATTCATTGATTTTTGCCATTGAAAAACATCCAGAAATGTTTGAAGCTACTGACTGAATGAAAGGAGCTGGCATCTCACTCTCTTTGAATCTTCTTTATCATGCTAGGATTAGCAGGAAAAAGCAAAAAATTTCAGAATTGCACCTTGCAATGTGGAGATATTACTGTTTGTGCATTTACAATATTCATTGATTTTTGCCATTGAAAAACATCATGTTATTCATATACCAGAAATGTTTGAAACTACTGACTGAATGAAAGGAGCTGGCATCTCACTCTCTTTGAATCTTCTTTATCATGCTAGGATTAGCAGGAAAAAGCAAAAAATTTCCGAATTGCACCTTGCAATGTGGAGATATTACTGTTTGTGCATTTACAATATTCATTGATTTTTGCCATTGAAAAACATGTTTTTCATATACCAGAAATGTTTGAAGCTACTGACTGAATGAAAGGAGCTGGCATCTCACTCTCTTTGAATCTTCTTTATCATGCTAGGATTAACAGGAAAAAGCAAAAAATTTCAGAATTGCACCTTGCAATGTGGAGATATTACTGTTTGTGCATTTACAATATTCATTGATTTTTGCCATTGAAAAACATGTTTTTCATATACCAGAAATGTTTGAAGCTACTGACTGAATGAAAGGAGCTGGCATCTCACTCTCTTTGAATCTTCTTTATCATGCTAGGATTAGCAGGAAAAAGCAAAAAATTTCAGAATTGCACCTTGCAATGTGGAGATATTACTGTTTGTGCATTTACAATATTCATTGATTTTTGCCATTGAAAAACATGTTTTTCATATACCAGAAATGTTTGAAGCTACTGACTGAATGAAAGGAGCTGGCATCTCACTCTCTTTGAATCTTCTTTATCATGCTAGGATTAACAGGAAAAAGCTAAAAATTTCAGAATTGCACCTTGCAATGTGGAGATATTACTGTTTGTGCATTTACAATATTCATTGATTTTTGCCATTGAAAAACATGTTTTTCATATACCAGTAATGTTTGAAGCTACTGACTGAATGAAAGGAGCTGGCATCTCACTCTCTTTGAATCTTCTTTATCATGCTAGGATTAGCAGGAAAAAGCAAAAAATTTCAGAATTGCACCTTGCAATGTGGAGATATTACTGTTTGTGCATTTACAATATTCATTGATTTTTGCCATTGAAAAACATGTTTTTCATATATCAGAAATGTTTGAAGCTACTGACTGAATGAAAGGAGCTGGCATCTCACTCTCTTTGAATCTTCTTTATCATGCTAGGATTAACAGGAAAAAGCAAAAAATTTCAGAATTGCACCTTGCAATGTGGAGATATTACTGTTTGTGCATTTACAATATTCATTGATTTTTGCCATTGAAAAACGTCCAGAAATGTTTGAAGCTACTGACTGAATGAAAGAAGCTGGCATCTCACTCTCTTTGAATCTTCTTTATCATGCTAGGATTAGCAGGAAAAAGCAAAAAATTTCAGAATTGCACCTTGCAATGTGGAGATATTACTGTTTGTGCATTTACAATATTCATTGATTTTTGCCATTGAAAAACATCATGTTATTCATATACCAGAAATGTTTGAAGCTACTGACTGAATGAAAGGAGCTGGCATCTCACTCTCTTTGAATCTTCTTTATCATGCTAGGATTAGCAGGAAAAAGCAAAAAATTTCCGAATTGCACCTTGCAATGTGGAGATATTACTGTTTGTGCATTTACAATATTCATTGATTTTTGCCATTGAAAAACATGTTTTTCATATACCAGAAATGTTTGAAGCTACTGACTGAATGAAAGGAGCTGGCATCTCACTCTCTTTGAATCTTCTTTATCATGCTAGGATTAACAGGAAAAAGCAAAAAATTTCAGAATTGCACCTTGCAATGTGGAGATATTACTGTTTGTGCATTTACAATATTCATTGATTTTTGCCATTGAAAAACGTCCAGAAATGTTTGAAGCTACTGACTGAATGAAAGGAGCTGGCATCTCACTCTCTTTGAATCTTTATCATGCTAGGATTAGCAGGAAAACGCAAAAAATTTCAGAATTGCACCTTGCAATGTGGAGATATTACTGTTTGTGAATTTACAATATTCATTGATTTTTGCTATTGAAAAACATGTTTTTCATATACCAGAAATGTTTGAAGCTACTGACTGAATGAAAGGAGCTGGCATCTCACTCTCTTTGAATCTTCTTTATCATGCTAGGATTAACAGGAAAAAGCAAAAAATTTCAGAATTGCACCTTGCAATGTGGAGATATTACTGTTTGTGCATTTACAATATTCATTGATTTTTGCCATTGAAAAACATGTTTTTCATATACCAGAAATGTTTGAAGCTACTGACTGAATGAAAGGAGCTGGCATCTCACTCTCTTTGAATCTTCTTTATCATGCTAGGATTAACAGGAAAAAGCAAAAAATTTCAGAATTGCACCTTGCAATGTGGAGATATTACTGTTTGTGCATTTACAATATTCATTGATTTTTTCCATTGAAAAACGTCCAGAAATGTTTGAAGCTACTGACTGAATGAAAGGAGCTGGCATCTCACTCTCTTTGAATCTTCTTTATCATGCTAGGATTAGCAGGAAAAAGCAAAAAATTTCAGAATTGCACCTTGCAATGTGGAGATATTACTGTTTGTGCATTTACAATATTCATTGATTTTTGCCATTGAAAAACATGTTTTTCATATACCAGAAATGTTTGAAGCTACTGACTGAATGAAAGGAGCTGGCATCTCACTCTCTTTGAATCTTCTTTATCATGCTAGGATTAGCAGGAAAAAGCAAAAAATTTCAGAATTGCACCTTGCAATGTGGAGATATTACTGTTTGTGCATTTACAATATTCATTGATTTTTGCCATTGAAAAACATGTTTTTCATATACCAGAAATGTTTGAAGCTACTGACTGAATGAAAGGAGCTGGCATCTCACTCTCTTTGAATCTTCTTTATCATGCTAGGATTAACAGGAAAAATCAAAAAATTTCAGAATTGCACCTTGCAATGTGGAGATATTACTGTTTGTGCATTTACAATATTCATTGATTTTTGCCATTGAAAAACATGTTTTTCATATTCCAGAAATGTTTGAAGCTACTGACTGAATGAAAGGAGCTGGCATCTCACTCTCTTTGAATCTTCTTTATCATGCTAGGATTAACAGGAAAAAGCAAAAAATTTCAGAATTGCACCTTGCAATGTGGAGATATTACTGTTTGTGCATTTACAATATTCATTGATTTTTGCCATTGAAAAACGTCCAGAAATGTTTGAAGCTACTGACTGAATGAAAGGAGCTGGCATCTCACTCTCTTTGAATCTTCTTTATCATGCTAGGATTAGCAGGAAAAAGCAAAAAATTTCAGAATTGCACCTTGCAATGTGGAGATATTACTGTTTGTGCATTTACAATATTCATTGATTTTTGCCATTGAAAAACATGTTTTTCATATACCAGAAATGTTTGAAGCTACTGACTGAATGAAAGGAGCTGGCATCTCACTCTCTTTGAATCTTCTTTATCATGCTAGGATTAACGGGAAAAATCAAAAAATTTCAGAATTGCACCTTGCAATGTGGAGATATTACTGTTTGTGCATTTACAATATTCATTGATTTTTGCCATTGAAAAACATGTTTTTCATATTCCAGAAATGTTTGAAGCTACTGACTGAATGAAAGGAGCTGGCATCTCACTCTCTCTGAATCTTCTTTATCATGCTAGGATTAACAGGAAAAAGCAAAAAATTTCAGAATTGCACCTTGCAATGTGGAGATATTACTGTTTGTGCATTTACAATATTCATTGATTTTTGCCATTGAAAAACGTCCAGAAATGTTTGAAGCTACTGACTGAATGAAAGGAGCTGGCATCTCACTCTCTTTGAATCTTCTTTATCATGCTAGGATTAGCAGGAAAAAGCAAAATTCAGAATTGCACCTTGCAATGTGGAGATATTACTGTTTGTGCATTTACAATATTCATTGATTTTTGCCATTGAAAAACGTTTTTCATATACCAGAAATGTTTGAAGCTACTGACTGAATGAAAGGAGCTGGCATCTCACTCTCTTTGAATCTTCTTTATCATGCTAGGATTAACAGGAAAAAGCAAAAAATTTCAGAATTGCACCTTGCAATGTGGAGATATTACTGTTTGTGCATTTACAATATTCATTGATTTTTGCCATTGAAAAACGTCCAGAAATGTTTGAAGCTACTGACTGAATGAAAGGAGCTGGCATCTCACTCTCTTTGAATCTTTATCATGCTAGGATTAGCAGGAAAAAGCAAAAAATTTCAGAATTGCACCTTGCAATGTGGAGATATTACTGTTTGTGAATTTACAATATTCATTGATTTTTGCTATTGAAAAACATGTTTTTCATATACCAGAAATGTTTGAAGCTACTGACTGAATGAAAGGAGCTGGCATCTCACTCTCTTTGAATCTTCTTTATCATGCTAGGATTAACAGGAAAAAGCAAAAAATTTCAGAATTGCACCTTGCAATGTGGAGATATTACTGTTTGTGCATTTACAATATTCATTGATTTTTGCCATTGAAAAACATGTTTTTCATATACCAGAAATGTTTGAAGCTACTGACTGAATGAAAGGAGCTGGCATCTCACTCTCTTTGAATCTTCTTTATCATGCTAGGATTAACAGGAAAAAGCAAAAAATTTCAGAATTGCACCTTGCAATGTGGAGATATTACTGTTTGTGCATTTACAATATTCATTGATTTTTGCCATTGAAAAACGTCCAGAAATGTTTGAAGCTACTGACTGAATGAAAGGAGCTGGCATCTCACTCTCTTTGAATCTTCTTTATCATGCTAGGATTAGCAGGAAAAAGCAAAAAATTTCAGAATTGCACCTTGCAATGTGGAGATATTACTGTTTGTGCATTTACAATATTCATTGATTTTTGCCATTGAAAAACATGTTTTTCATATACCAGAAATGTTTGAAGCTACTGACTGAATGAAAGGAGCTGGCATCTCACTCTCTTTGAATCTTCTTTATCATGCTAGGATTAGCAGGAAAAAGCAAAAAATTTCAGAATTGCACCTTGCAATGTGGAGATATTACTGTTTGTGCATTTACAATATTCATTGATTTTTGCCATTGAAAAACATGTTTTTCATATACCAGAAATCTTTGAAGCTACTGACTGAATGAAAGGAGCTGGCATCTCACTCTCTTTGAATCTTCTTTATCATGCTAGGATTAACAGGAAAAATCAAAAAATTTCAGAATTGCACCTTGCAATGTGGAGATATTACTGTTTGTGCATTTACAATATTCATTGATTTTTGCCATTGAAAAACATGTTTTTCATATTCCAGAAATGTTTGAAGCTACTGACTGAATGAAAGGAGCTGGCATCTCACTCTCTTTGAATCTTCTTTATCATGCTAGGATTAACAGGAAAAAGCAAAAAATTTCAGAATTGCACCTTGCAATGTGGAGATATTACTGTTTGTGCATTTACAATATTCATTGATTTTTGCCATTGAAAAACGTCCAGAAATGTTTGAAGCTACTGACTGAATGAAAGGAGCTGGCATCTCACTCTCTTTGAATCTTCTTTATCATGCTAGGATTAGCAGGAAAAAGCAAAAAATTTCAGAATTGCACCTTGCAATGTGGAGATATTACTGTTTGTGCATTTACAATATTCATTGATTTTTGCCATTGAAAAACATCATGTTATTCATATACCAGAAATGTTTGAAGCTACTGACTGAATGAAAGGAGCTGGCATCTCACTCTCTTTGAATCTTCTTTATCATGCTAGGATTAGCAGGAAAAAGCAAAAAATTTCCGAATTGCACCTTGCAATGTGGAGATATTACTGTTTGTGCATTTACAATATTCATTGATTTTTGCCATTGAAAAACATGTTTTTCATATACCAGAAATGTTTGAAGCTACTGACTGAATGAAAGGAGCTGGCATCTCACTCTCTTTGAATCTTCTTTATCATGCTAGGATTAGCAGGAAAAAGCAAAAAATTTCAGAATTGCACCTTGCAATGTGGAGATATTACTGTTTGTGCATTTACAATATTCATTGATTTTTGCCATTGAAAAACATGTTTTTCATATACCAGAAATGTTTGAAGCTACTGACTGAATGAAAGGAGCTGGCATCTCACTCTCTTTGAATCTTCTTTATCATGCTAGGATTAACAGGAAAAAGCTAAAAATTTCAGAATTGCACCTTGCAATGTGGAGATATTACTGTTTGTGCATTTACAATATTCATTGATTTTTGCCATTGAAAAACATGTTTTTCATATACCAGAAATGTTTGAAGCTACTGACTGAATGAAAGGAGCTGGCATCTCACTCTCTTTGAATCTTCTTTATCATGCTAGGATTAGCAGGAAAAAGCAAAATTCAGAATTGCACCTTGCAATGTGGAGATATTACTGTTTGTGCATTTACAATATTCATTGATTTTTGCCATTGAAAAACGTTTTTCATATACCAGAAATGTTTGAAGCTACTGACTGAATGAAAGGAGCTGGCATCTCACTCTCTTTGAATCTTCTTTATCATGCTAGGATTAACAGGAAAAAGCAAAAAATTTCAGAATTGCACCTTGCAATGTGGAGATATTACTGTTTGTGCATTTACAATATTCATTGATTTTTGCCATTGAAAAACGTCCAGAAATGTTTGAAGCTACTGACTGAATGAAAGGAGCTGGCATCTCACTCTCTTTGAATCTTTATCATGCTAGGATTAGCAGGAAAAAGCAAAAAATTTCAGAATTGCACCTTGCAATGTGGAGATATTACTGTTTGTGAATTTACAATATTCATTGATTTTTGCTATTGAAAAACATGTTTTTCATATACCAGAAATGTTTGAAGCTACTGACTGAATGAAAGGAGCTGGCATCTCACTCTCTTTGAATCTTCTTTATCATGCTAGGATTAACAGGAAAAAGCAAAAAATTTCAGAATTGCACCTTGCAATGTGGAGATATTACTGTTTGTGCATTTACAATATTCATTGATTTTTGCCATTGAAAAACATGTTTTTCATATACCAGAAATGTTTGAAGCTACTGACTGAATGAAAGGAGCTGGCATCTCACTCTCTTTGAATCTTCTTTATCATGCTAGGATTAACAGGAAAAAGCAAAAAATTTCAGAATTGCACCTTGCAATGTGGAGATATTACTGTTTGTGCATTTACAATATTCATTGATTTTTGCCATTGAAAAACGTCCAGAAATGTTTGAAGCTACTGACTGAATGAAAGGAGCTGGCATCTCACTCTCTTTGAATCTTCTTTATCATGCTAGGATTAGCAGGAAAAAGCAAAAAATTTCAGAATTGCACCTTGCAATGTGGAGATATTACTGTTTGTGCATTTACAATATTCATTGATTTTTGCCATTGAAAAACATGTTTTTCATATACCAGAAATGTTTGAAGCTACTGACTGAATGAAAGGAGCTGGCATCTCACTCTCTTTGAATCTTCTTTATCATGCTAGGATTAGCAGGAAAAAGCAAAAAATTTCAGAATTGCACCTTGCAATGTGGAGATATTACTGTTTGTGCATTTACAATATTCATTGATTTTTGCCATTGAAAAACATGTTTTTCATATACCAGAAATCTTTGAAGCTACTGACTGAATGAAAGGAGCTGGCATCTCACTCTCTTTGAATCTTCTTTATCATGCTAGGATTAACAGGAAAAATCAAAAAATTTCAGAATTGCACCTTGCAATGTGGAGATATTACTGTTTGTGCATTTACAATATTCATTGATTTTTGCCATTGAAAAACATGTTTTTCATATTCCAGAAATGTTTGAAGCTACTGACTGAATGAAAGGAGCTGGCATCTCACTCTCTTTGAATCTTCTTTATCATGCTAGGATTAACAGGAAAAAGCAAAAAATTTCAGAATTGCACCTTGCAATGTGGAGATATTACTGTTTGTGCATTTACAATATTCATTGATTTTTGCCATTGAAAAACGTCCAGAAATGTTTGAAGCTACTGACTGAATGAAAGGAGCTGGCATCTCACTCTCTTTGAATCTTCTTTATCATGCTAGGATTAGCAGGAAAAAGCAAAAAATTTCAGAATTGCACCTTGCAATGTGGAGATATTACTGTTTGTGCATTTACAATATTCATTGATTTTTGCCATTGAAAAACATCATGTTATTCATATACCAGAAATGTTTGAAGCTACTGACTGAATGAAAGGAGCTGGCATCTCACTCTCTTTGAATCTTCTTTATCATGCTAGGATTAGCAGGAAAAAGCAAAAAATTTCCGAATTGCACCTTGCAATGTGGAGATATTACTGTTTGTGCATTTACAATATTCATTGATTTTTGCCATTGAAAAACATGTTTTTCATATACCAGAAATGTTTGAAGCTACTGACTGAATGAAAGGAGCTGGCATCTCACTCTCTTTGAATCTTCTTTATCATGCTAGGATTAGCAGGAAAAAGCAAAAAATTTCAGAATTGCACCTTGCAATGTGGAGATATTACTGTTTGTGCATTTACAATATTCATTGATTTTTGCCATTGAAAAACATGTTTTTCATATACCAGAAATGTTTGAAGCTACTGACTGAATGAAAGGAGCTGGCATCTCACTCTCTTTGAATCTTCTTTATCATGCTAGGATTAACAGGAAAAAGCTAAAAATTTCAGAATTGCACCTTGCAATGTGGAGATATTACTGTTTGTGCATTTACAATATTCATTGATTTTTGCCATTGAAAAACATGTTTTTCATATACCAGAAATGTTTGAAGCTACTGACTGAATGAAAGGAGCTGGCATCTCACTCTCTTTGAATCTTCTTTATCATGCTAGGATTAGCAGGAAAAAGCAAAAAATTTCAGAATTGCACCTTGCAATGTGGAGATATTACTGTTTGTGCATTTACAATATTCATTGATTTTTGCCATTGAAAAACATGTTTTTCATATACCAGAAATGTTTGAAGCTACTGACTGAATGAAAGGAGCTGGCATCTCACTCTCTTTGAATCTTCTTTATCATGCTAGGATTAACAGGAAAAAGCAAAAAATTTCAGAATTGCACCTTGCAATGTGGAGATATTACTGTTTGTGCATTTACAATATTCATTGATTTTTGCCATTGAAAAACGTCCAGAAATGTTTGAAGCTACTGACTGAATGAAAGGAGCTGGCATCTCACTCTCTTTGAATCTTCTTTATCATGCTAGGATTAGCAGGAAAAAGCAAAAAATTTCAGAATTGCACCTTGCAATGTGGAGATATTACTGTTTGTGCATTTACAATATTCATTGATTTTTGCCATTGAAAAACATCATGTTATTCATATACCAGAAATGTTTGAAGCTACTGACTGAATGAAAGGAGCTGGCATCTCACTCTCTTTGAATCTTCTTTATCATGCTAGGATTAGCAGGAAAAAGCAAAAAATTTCCGAATTGCACCTTGCAATGTGGAGATATTACTGTTTGTGCATTTACAATATTCATTGATTTTTGCCATTGAAAAACATGTTTTTCATATACCAGAAATGTTTGAAGCTACTGACTGAATGAAAGGAGCTGGCATCTCACTCTCTTTGAATCTTCTTTATCATGCTAGGATTAACAGGAAAAAGCAAAAAATTTCAGAATTGCACCTTGCAATGTGGAGATATTACTGTTTGTGCATTTACAATATTCATTGATTTTTGCCATTGAAAAACGTCCAGAAATGTTTGAAGCTACTGACTGAATGAAAGGAGCTGGCATCTCACTCTCTTTGAATCTTCTTTATCATGCTAGGATTAGCAGGAAAAAGCAAAAAATTTCAGAATTGCACCTTGCAATGTGGAGATATTACTGTTTGTGCATTTACAATATTCATTGATTTTTGCCATTGAAAAACATCATGTTATTCATATACCAGAAATGTTTGAAACTACTGACTGAATGAAAGGAGCTGGCATCTCACTCTCTTTAAATCTTCTTTATCATGCTAGGATTAGCAGGAAAAAGCAAAAAATTTCCGAATTGCACCTTGCAATGTGGAGATATTACTGTTTGTGCATTTACAATATTCATTGATTTTTGCCATTGAAAAACATGTTTTTCATATACCAGAAATGTTTGAAGCTACTGACTGAATGAAAGGAGCTGGCATCTCACTCTCTTTGAATCTTCTTTATCATGCTAGGATTAACAGGAAAAAGCAAAAAATTTCAGAATTGCACCTTGCAATGTGGAGATATTACTGTTTGTGCATTTACAATATTCATTGATTTTTGCCATTGAAAAACATGTTTTTCATATACCAGAAATGTTTGAAGCTACTGACTGAATGAAAGGAGCTGGCATCTCACTCTCTTTGAATCTTCTTTATCATGCTAGGATTAGCAGGAAAAAGCAAAAAATTTCAGAATTGCACCTTGCAATGTGGAGATATTACTGTTTGTGCATTTACAATATTCATTGATTTTTGCCATTGAAAAACATGTTTTTCATATACCAGAAATGTTTGAAGCTACTGACTGAATGAAAGGAGCTGGCATCTCACTCTCTTTGAATCTTCTTTATCATGCTAGGATTAACAGGAAAAAGCTAAAAATTTCAGAATTGCACCTTGCAATGTGGAGATATTACTGTTTGTGCATTTACAATATTCATTGATTTTTGCCATTGAAAAACATGTTTTTCATATACCAGAAATGTTTGAAGCTACTGACTGAATGAAAGGAGCTGGCATCTCACTCTCTTTGAATCTTCTTTATCATGCTAGGATTAGCAGGAAAAAGCAAAAAATTTCAGAATTGCACCTTGCAATGTGGAGATATTACTGTTTGTGCATTTACAATATTCATTGATTTTTGCCATTGAAAAACATGTTTTTCATATACCAGAAATGTTTGAAGCTACTGACTGAATGAAAGGAGCTGGCATCTCACTCTCTTTGAATCTTCTTTATCATGCTAGGATTAACAGGAAAAAGCAAAAAATTTCAGAATTGCACCTTGCAATGTGGAGATATTACTGTTTGTGCATTTACAATATTCATTGATTTTTGCCATTGAAAAACGTCCAGAAATGTTTGAAGCTACTGACTGAATGAAAGAAGCTGGCATCTCACTCTCTTTGAATCTTCTTTATCATGCTAGGATTAGCAGGAAAAAGCAAAAAATTTCAGAATTGCACCTTGCAATGTGGAGATATTACTGTTTGTGCATTTACAATATTCATTGATTTTTGCCATTGAAAAACATCATGTTATTCATATACCAGAAATGTTTGAAGCTACTGACTGAATGAAAGGAGCTGGCATCTCACTCTCTTTGAATCTTCTTTATCATGCTAGGATTAACAGGAAAAAGCAAAAAATTTCAGAATTGCACCTTGCAATGTGGAGATATTACTGTTTGTGCATTTACAATATTCATTGATTTTTGCCATTGAAAAACGTCCAGAAATGTTTGAAGCTACTGACTGAATGAAAGGATCTGGCATCTCACTCTCTTTGAATCTTCTTTATCATGCTAGGATTAGCAGGAAAAAGCAAAAAATTTCAGAATTGCACCTTGCAATGTGGAGATATTACTGTTTGTGCATTTACAATATTCATTGATTTTTGCCATTGAAAAACATGTTTTTCATATACCAGAAATGTTTGAAGCTACTGACTGAATGAAAGGAGCTGGCATCTCACTCTCTTTGAATCTTCTTTATCATGCTAGGATTAACAGGAAAAAGCAAAAAATTTCAGAATTGCACCTTGCAATGTGGAGATATTACTGTTTGTGCATTTACAATATTCATTGATTTTTGCCATTGAAAAACGTCCAGAAATGTTTGAAGCTACTGACTGAATGAAAGGAGCTGGCATCTCACTCTCTTTGAATCTTCTTTATCATGCTAGGATTAGCAGGAAAAAGCAAAAAATTTCAGAATTGCACCTTGCAATGTGGAGATATTACTGTTTGTGCATTTACAATATTCATTGATTTTTGCCATTGAAAAACATCATGTTATTCATATACCAGAAATGTTTGAAGCTACTGACTGAATGAAAGGAGCTGGCATCTCACTCTCTTTGAATCTTCTTTATCATGCTAGGATTAGCAGGAAAAAGCAAAAAATTTCCGAATTGCACCTTGCAATGTGGAGATATTACTGTTTGTGCATTTACAATATTCATTGATTTTTGCCATTGAAAAACATGTTTTTCATATACCAGAAATGTTTGAAGCTACTGACTGAATGAAAGGAGCTGGCATCTCACTCTCTTTGAATCTTCTTTATCATGCTAGGATTAACAGGAAAAAGCAAAAAATTTCAGAATTGCACCTTGCAATGTGGAGATATTACTGTTTGTGCATTTACAATATTCATTGATTTTTGCCATTGAAAAACGTCCAGAAATGTTTGAAGCTACTGACTGAATGAAAGGAGCTGGCATCTCACTCTCTTTGAATCTTCTTTATCATGCTAGGATTAGCAGGAAAAAGCAAAAAATTTCAGAATTGCACCTTGCAATGTGGAGATATTACTGTTTGTGCATTTACAATATTCATTGATTTTTGCCATTGAAAAACATCATGTTATTCATATACCAGAAATGTTTGAAACTACTGACTGAATGAAAGGAGCTGGCATCTCACTCTCTTTAAATCTTCTTTATCATGCTAGGATTAGCAGGAAAAAGCAAAAAATTTCCGAATTGCACCTTGCAATGTGGAGATATTACTGTTTGTGCATTTACAATATTCATTGATTTTTGCCATTGAAAAACATGTTTTTCATATACCAGAAATGTTTGAAGCTACTGACTGAATGAAAGGAGCTGGCATCTCACTCTCTTTGAATCTTCTTTATCATGCTAGGATTAACAGGAAAAAGCAAAAAATTTCAGAATTGCACCTTGCAATGTGGAGATATTACTGTTTGTGCATTTACAATATTCATTGATTTTTGCCATTGAAAAACATGTTTTTCATATACCAGAAATGTTTGAAGCTACTGACTGAATGAAAGGAGCTGGCATCTCACTCTCTTTGAATCTTCTTTATCATGCTAGGATTAGCAGGAAAAAGCAAAAAATTTCAGAATTGCACCTTGCAATGTGGAGATATTACTGTTTGTGCATTTACAATATTCATTGATTTTTGCCATTGAAAAACATGTTTTTCATATACCAGAAATGTTTGAAGCTACTGACTGAATGAAAGGAGCTGGCATCTCACTCTCTTTGAATCTTCTTTATCATGCTAGGATTAACAGGAAAAAGCTAAAAATTTCAGAATTGCACCTTGCAATGTGGAGATATTACTGTTTGTGCATTTACAATATTCATTGATTTTTGCCATTGAAAAACATGTTTTTCATATACCAGAAATGTTTGAAGCTACTGACTGAATGAAAGGAGCTGGCATCTCACTCTCTTTGAATCTTCTTTATCATGCTAGGATTAGCAGGAAAAAGCAAAAAATTTCAGAATTGCACCTTGCAATGTGGAGATATTACTGTTTGTGCATTTACAATATTCATTGATTTTTGCCATTGAAAAACATGTTTTTCATATACCAGAAATGTTTGAAGCTACTGACTGAATGAAAGGAGCTGGCATCTCACTCTCTTTGAATCTTCTTTATCATGCTAGGATTAACAGGAAAAAGCAAAAAATTTCAGAATTGCACCTTGCAATGTGGAGATATTACTGTTTGTGCATTTACAATATTCATTGATTTTTGCCATTGAAAAACGTCCAGAAATGTTTGAAGCTACTGACTGAATGAAAGAAGCTGGCATCTCACTCTCTTTGAATCTTCTTTATCATGCTAGGATTAGCAGGAAAAAGCAAAAAATTTCAGAATTGCACCTTGCAATGTGGAGATATTACTGTTTGTGCATTTACAATATTCATTGATTTTTGCCATTGAAAAACATCATGTTATTCATATACCAGAAATGTTTGAAGCTACTGACTGAATGAAAGGAGCTGGCATCTCACTCTCTTTGAATCTTCTTTATCATGCTAGGATTAACAGGAAAAAGCAAAAAATTTCAGAATTGCACCTTGCAATGTGGAGATATTACTGTTTGTGCATTTACAATATTCATTGATTTTTGCCATTGAAAAACGTCCAGAAATGTTTGAAGCTACTGACTGAATGAAAGGATCTGGCATCTCACTCTCTTTGAATCTTCTTTATCATGCTAGGATTAGCAGGAAAAACAAAAAATTTCAGAATTGCACCTTGCAATGTGGAGATATTACTGTTTGTGCATTTACAATATTCATTGATTTTTGCCATTGAAAAACATCATGTTATTCATATACCAGAAATGTTTGAAACTACTGACTGAATGAAAGGAGCTGGCATCTCACTCTCTTTGAATCTTCTTTATCATGCTAGGATTAGCAGGAAAAAGCAAAAAATTTCCGAATTGCACCTTGCAATGTGGAGATATTACTGTTTGTGCATTTACAATATTCATTGATTTTTGCCATTGAAAAACATGTTTTTCATATACCAGAAATGTTTGAAGCTACTGACTGAATGAAAGGAGCTGGCATCTCACTCTCTTTGAATCTTCTTTATCATGCTAGGATTAACAGGAAAAAGCAAAAAATTTCAGAATTGCACCTTGCAATGTGGAGATATTACTGTTTGTGCATTTACAATATTCATTGATTTTTGCCATTGAAAAACATGTTTTTCATATACCAGAAATGTTTGAAGCTACTGACTGAATGAAAGGAGCTGGCATCTCACTCTCTTTGAATCTTATTTATCATGCCAGGATTAACAGGAAAAAGCAAAAAATTTCAGAATTGCACCTTGCAATGTGGAGATATTACTGTTTGTGCATTTACAATATTCATTGATTTTTGCCATTGAAAAACGTCCAGAAATGTTTGAAGCTACTGACTGAATGAAAGGAGCTGGCATCTCACTCTCTTTGAATCTTCTTTATCATGCTAGGATTAGCAGGAAAAAGCAAAAAATTTCAGAATTGCACCTTGCAATGTGGAGATATTACTGTTTGTGCATTTACAATATTCATTGATTTTTGCCATTGAAAAACATGTTTTTCATATACCAGAAATGTTTGAAGCTACTGACTGAATGAAAGGAGCTGGCATCTCACTCTCTTTGAATCTTCTTTATCATGCTAGGATTAGCAGGAAAAAGCAAAAAATTTCAGAATTGCACCTTGCAATGTGGAGATATTACTGTTTGTGCATTTACAATATTCATTGATTTTTGCCATTGAAAAACATGTTTTTCATATACCAGAAATGTTTGAAGCTACTGACTGAATGAAAGGAGCTGGCATCTCACTCTCTTTGAATCTTCTTTATCATGCTAGGATTAACGGGAAAAATCAAAAAATTTCAGAATTGCACCTTGCAATGTGGAGATATTACTGTTTGTGCATTTACAATATTCATTGATTTTTGCCATTGAAAAACATGTTTTTCATATTCCAGAAATGTTTGAAGCTACTGACTGAATGAAAGGAGCTGGCATCTCACTCTCTTTGAATCTTCTTTATCATGCTAGGATTAACAGGAAAAAGCAAAAAATTTCAGAATTGCACCTTGCAATGTGGAGATATTACTGTTTGTGCATTTACAATATTCATTGATTTTTGCCATTGAAAAACGTCCAGAAATGTTTGAAGCTACTGACTGAATGAAAGGAGCTGGCATCTCACTCTCTTTGAATCTTCTTTATCATGCTAGGATTAGCAGGAAAAAGCAAAATTCAGAATTGCACCTTGCAATGTGGAGATATTACTGTTTGTGCATTTACAATATTCATTGATTTTTGCCATTGAAAAACGTTTTTCATATACCAGAAATGTTTGAAGCTACTGACTGAATGAAAGGAGCTGGCATCTCACTCTCTTTGAATCTTCTTTATCATGCTAGGATTAACAGGAAAAAGCAAAAAATTTCAGAATTGCACCTTGCAATGTGGAGATATTACTGTTTGTGCATTTACAATATTCATTGATTTTTGCCATTGAAAAACGTCCAGAAATGTTTGAAGCTACTGACTGAATGAAAGGAGCTGGCATCTCACTCTCTTTGAATCTTTATCATGCTAGGATTAGCAGGAAAAAGCAAAAAATTTCAGAATTGCACCTTGCAATGTGGAGATATTACTGTTTGTGAATTTACAATATTCATTGATTTTTGCTATTGAAAAACATGTTTTTCATATACCAGAAATGTTTGAAGCTACTGACTGAATGAAAGGAGCTGGCATCTCACTCTCTTTGAATCTTCTTTATCATGCTAGGATTAACAGGAAAAAGCAAAAAATTTCAGAATTGCACCTTGCAATGTGGAGATATTACTGTTTGTGCATTTACAATATTCATTGATTTTTGCCATTGAAAAACATGTTTTTCATATACCAGAAATGTTTGAAGCTACTGACTGAATGAAAGGAGCTGGCATCTCACTCTCTTTGAATCTTCTTTATCATGCTAGGATTAACAGGAAAAAGCAAAAAATTTCAGAATTGCACCTTGCAATGTGGAGATATTACTGTTTGTGCATTTACAATATTCATTGATTTTTGCCATTGAAAAACGTCCAGAAATGTTTGAAGCTACTGACTGAATGAAAGGAGCTGGCATCTCACTCTCTTTGAATCTTCTTTATCATGCTAGGATTAGCAGGAAAAAGCAAAAAATTTCAGAATTGCACCTTGCAATGTGGAGATATTACTGTTTGTGCATTTACAATATTCATTGATTTTTGCCATTGAAAAACATGTTTTTCATATACCAGAAATGTTTGAAGCTACTGACTGAATGAAAGGAGCTGGCATCTCACTCTCTTTGAATCTTCTTTATCATGCTAGGATTAGCAGGAAAAAGCAAAAAATTTCAGAATTGCACCTTGCAATGTGGAGATATTACTGTTTGTGCATTTACAATATTCATTGATTTTTGCCATTGAAAAACATGTTTTTCATATACCAGAAATGTTTGAAGCTACTGACTGAATGAAAGGAGCTGGCATCTCACTCTCTTTGAATCTTCTTTATCATGCTAGGATTAACAGGAAAAATCAAAAAATTTCAGAATTGCACCTTGCAATGTGGAGATATTACTGTTTGTGCATTTACAATATTCATTGATTTTTGCCATTGAAAAACATGTTTTTCATATTCCAGAAATGTTTGAAGCTACTGACTGAATGAAAGGAGCTGGCATCTCACTCTCTTTGAATCTTCTTTATCATGCTAGGATTAACAGGAAAAAGCAAAAAATTTCAGAATTGCACCTTGCAATGTGGAGATATTACTGTTTGTGCATTTACAATATTCATTGATTTTTGCCATTGAAAAACGTCCAGAAATGTTTGAAGCTACTGACTGAATGAAAGGAGCTGGCATCTCACTCTCTTTGAATCTTCTTTATCATGCTAGGATTAGCAGGAAAAAGCAAAAAATTTCAGAATTGCACCTTGCAATGTGGAGATATTACTGTTTGTGCATTTACAATATTCATTGATTTTTGCCATTGAAAAACATGTTTTTCATATACCAGAAATGTTTGAAGCTACTGACTGAATGAAAGGAGCTGGCATCTCACTCTCTTTGAATCTTCTTTATCATGCTAGGATTAGCAGGAAAAAGCAAAAAATTTCAGAATTGCACCTTGCAATGTGGAGATATTACTGTTTGTGCATTTACAATATTCATTGATTTTTGCCATTGAAAAACATGTTTTTCATATACCAGAAATGTTTGAAGCTACTGACTGAATGAAAGGAGCTGGCATCTCACTCTCTTTGAATCTTCTTTATCATGCTAGGATTAACAGGAAAAAGCAAAAAATTTCAGAATTGCACCTTGCAATGTGGAGATATTACTGTTTGTGCATTTACAATATTCATTGATTTTAGCCATTGAAAAACGTCCAGAAATGTTTGAAGCTACTGACTGAATGAAAGGAGCTGGCATCTCACTCTCTTTGAATCTTCTTTATCATGCTAGGATTAACAGGAAAAATCAAAAAATTTCAGAATTGCACCTTGCAATGTGGAGATATTACTGTTTGTGCATTTACAATATTCATTGATTTTTGCCATTGAAAAACATGTTTTTCATATTCCAGAAATGTTTGAAGCTACTGACTGAATGAAAGGAGCTGGCATCTCAATCTCTTTGAATCTTCTTTATCATGCTAGGATTAACAGGAAAAAGCAAAAAATTTCAGAATTGCACCTTGCAATGTGGAGATATTACTGTTTGTGCATTTACAATATTCATTGATTTTTGCCATTGAAAAACGTCCAGAAATGTTTGAAGCTACTGACTGAATGAAAGGAGCTGGCATCTCACTCTCTTTGAATCTTCTTTATCATGCTAGGATTAGCAGGAAAAAGCAAAAAATTTCAGAATTGCACCTTGCAATGTGGAGATATTACTGTTTGTGCATTTACAATATTCATTGATTTTTGCCATTGAAAAACATGTTTTTCATATACCAGAAATGTTTGAAGCTACTGACTGAATGAAAGGAGCTGGCATCTCACTCTCTTTGAATCTTCTTTATCATGCTAGGATTAGCAGGAAAAAGCAAAAAATTTCAGAATTGCACCTTGCAATGTAGAGATATTACTGTTTGTGCATTTACAATATTCATTGATTTTTGCCATTGAAAAACATGTTTTTCATATACCAGAAATGTTTGAAGCTACTGACTGAATGAAAGGAGCTGGCATCTCACTCTCTTTGAATCTTCTTTATCATGCTAGGATTAACAGGAAAAAGCAAAAAATTTCAGAATTGCACCTTGCAATGTGGAGATATTACTGTTTGTGCATTTACAATATTCATTGATTTTAGCCATTGAAAAACGTACAGAAATGTTTGAAGCTACTGACTGAATGAAAGGAGCTGGCATCTCACTCTCTTTGAATCTTCTTTATCATGCTAGGATTAGCAGGAAAAAGCAAAAAATTTCAGAATTGCACCTTGCAATGTGGAGATATTACTGTTTGTGCATTTACAATATTCATTGATTTTTGCCATTGAAAAACATGTTTTTCATATACCAGAAATGTTTGAAGCTACTGACTGAATGAAAGGAGCTGGCATCTCACTCTCTTTGAATCTTCTTTATCATGCTAGGATTAACAGGAAAAAGCAAAAAATTTCAGAATTGCACCTTGCAATGTGGAGATATTACTGTTTGTGCATTTACAATATTCATTGATTTTTGCCATTGAAAAACATGTTTTTCATATACCAGAAATGTTTGAAGCTACTGACTGAATGAAAGGAGCTGGCATCTCACTCTCTTTGAATCTTCTTTATCATGCTAGGATTAACAGGAAAAAGCAAAAAATTTCAGAATTGCACCTTGCATTGTGGAGATATTACTGTTTGTGCATTTACAATATTCATTGATTTTTGCCATTGAAAAACGTTTTTCATATACCAGAAATGTTTGAAGCTACTGACTGAATGAAAGGAGCTGGCATCTCACTCTCTTTGAATCTTCTTTATCATGCTAGGATTAGCAGGAAAAAGCAAAAAATTCCAGAATTGCACCTTGCAATGTGGAGATATTACTGTTTGTGCATTTACAATATTCATTGATTTTTGCCATTGAAAAACATGTTTTTCATATACCAGAAATGTTTGAAGCTACTGACTGAATGAAAGGAGCTGGCATCTCACTCTGAATCTTCTTTATCATGCTAGGATTAACAGGAAAAAGCAAAAAATTTCAGAATTGCACCTTGCAATGTGGAGATATTACGGTTTGTGCATTTACAATATTCATTGATTTTTGCCATTGAAAAACATGTTTTTCATATACCAGAAATGTTTGAAGCTACTGTCTGAATGAAAGGAGCTGGCATCTCACTCTCTTTGAATCTTCTTTATCATGCTAGGATTAACAGGAAAAAGCAAAAAATTTCAGAATTGCACCTTGCAATGTGGAGATATTACTGTTTGTGCATTTACAATATTCATTGATTTTTGCCATTGAAAAACGTCCAGAAATGTTTGAAGCTACTGACTGAATGAAAGGAGCTGGCATCTCACTCTCTTTGAATCTTCTTTATCATGCTAGGATTAGCAGGAAAAAGCAAAAAATTTCAGAATTGCACCTTGCAATGTGGAGATATTACTGTTTGTGCATTTACAATATTCATTGATTTTTGCCATTGAAAAACATGTTTTTCATATACAAGAAATGTTTGAAGCTACTGACTGAATGAAAGGAGCTGGCATCTCACTCTCTTTGAATCTTCTTTATCATGCTAGGATTAACAGGAAAAAGCAAAAAATTTCAGAATTGCACCTTGCAATGTGGAGATATTACTGTTTGTGCATTTACAATATTCATTGATTTTTGCCATTGAAAAACGTCCAGAAATGTTTGAAGCTACTGACTGAATGAAAGGAGCTGGCATCTCACTCTCTTTGAATCTTCTTTATCATGCTAGGATTAGCAGGAAAAAGCAAAAAATTTCAGAATTGCACCTTGCAATGTGGAGATATTACTGTTTGTGAATTTACAATATTTCAATGGCAAAAATCAATGAATATTGTAAATGCACAAACAGTAATTTATCCGCATTGCAAGGTGCAATTCTGAAATTTTTTGCTTTTTCCTGCTCCTCTTAGCATGATAAAGAAGATTCAAAGAGAGTGAGATGCCAGCTCCTTTCATTCAGTCAGTAGCTTCAAACATTTCTGGTATATGAATAACATGATGTTTTTCAATGGCAAAAATCAATGAATATTGTAAATGCACAAACAGTAATTTCTCCGCATTGCAAGGTGCAATTCTGAAATTTTTTGCTTTTTCCTGCTCCTCTTAGCATGATAAAGAAGATTCAAAGAGAGTGAGATGCCAGCTCCTTTAATTCAGTCAGTAGCTTCAATCATTTCTGGACGTTTTTCAATGGCAAAAATCAATAAATATTGTAAATGCACAAACAGTAATTTCTCCGCATTGCAAGGTGCAATTCTGAAATTTTTTGCTTTTTCCTGCTCCTCTTAGCATGATAAAGAAGATTCAAAGAGAGTGAGATGCCAGCTCCTTTCATTCAGTCAGTAGCTTCAAACATTTCTGGTATATGAATAACATGATGTTTTTCAATGGCAAAAATCAATGAATATTGTAAATGCACAAACAGTAATTTCTCCGCATTGCAATGTGCAATTCTGAAATTTTTTGCTTTTTCCTGCTCCTCTTAGCATGATAAAGAAGATTCAAAGAGAGTGAGATGCCAGCTCCTTTCATTCAGTCAGTAGCTTCAATCATTTCTGGACGTTTTTCAATGGCAAAAATCAATGAATATTGTAAATGCACAAACAGTAATTTCTCCGCATTGCAAGGTGCAATTCTGAAATTTTTTACTTTTTCCTGCTCCTCTTAGCATGGTAAAGAAGATTCAAAGAGAGTGAGATGCCAGCTCCTTTCATTCAGTCAGTAGCTTCAATCATTTCTGGTATATGAATAACATGATGTTTTTCAATGGCAAAAATCAATGAATATTGTAAATGCACAAACAGTAATTTCTCCGCATTGCAAGGTGCAATTCTGAAATTTTTTGCTTTTTCCTGCTCCTCTTAGCATGATAAAGAAGATTCAAAGAGAGTGAGATGCCAGCTCCTTTCATTCAGTCAGTAGCTTCAATCATTTCTGGACGTTTTTCAATGGCAAAAATCAATGAATATTGTAAATGCATAAACTAATTTCTCCGCATTGCAAGGTGCAATTCTGAAATTTTTTGCTTTTTCCTGCTCCTCTTAGCATGATAAAGAAGATTCAAAGAGAGTGAGATGCCAGCTCCTTTCATTCAGTCAGTAGCTTCAATCATTTCTGGTAAATGAATAACATGATGTTTTTCAATGGCAAAAATCAATGAATTTTGTAAATGCACAAACAGTAATTTCTCCGCATTGCAAGGCGCAATTCTGAAATTTTTTGCTTTTTCCTGCTCCTCTTAGCATGATAAAGAAGATTCAAAGAGAGTGAGATGCCAGCTCCTTTCATTCAGTCAGTAGCTTCAATCATTTCTGGACGTTTTTCAATGGCAAAAATCAATGAATATTGTAAATGCACAAACAGTAATTTCTCCGCATTGCAAGGTGCAATTCTGAAATTTTTTGCTTTTTCCTGCTCCTCTTAGCATGATAAAGAAGATTCAAAGAGAGTGAGATGCCAGCTCCTTTCATTCAGTCACTAGGTTCAATCATTTCTGGACGTTTTTCAATGGCAAAAATCAATGAATATTGTAAATGCACAAACAGTAATTTCTCCGCATTGCAAGGTGCAATTCTGAAATTTTTTGCTTTTTCCTGCTCCTCTTAGCATGATAAAGAAGATTCAAAGAGAGTGAGATGCCAGCTCCTTTCATTCAGTCAGTAGCTTCAATCATTTCTGGAAGTTTTTCAATGGCAAAAATCAATGAATATTGTAAATGCACAAACTGTAATTTCTCCGCATTGCAAGGTGCAATTCTGAAATTTTTTGCTTTTTCCTGCTCCTCTTAGCATGATAAAGAAGATTCAAAGAGAGTGAGATGCCAGCTCCTTTCATTCAGTCAGTAGCTTCAATCATTTCTGGACGTTTTTCAATGGCAAAAATCAATGAATATTGTAAATGCACAAACAGTAATTTCTCCGCATTGCAAGGTGCAATTCTGAAATTTTTTGCTTTTTCCTGCTCCTCTTAGCATGATAAAGAAGATTCAAAGAGAGTGAGATGCCAGCTCCTTTCATTCAGTCAGTAGCTTCAAACATTTCTGGTATATGAATAACATGATGTTTTTCAATGGCAAAAATCAATGAATATTGTAAATGCACAAACAGTAATTTCTCCGCATTGCAAGGTGCAATTCTGAAATTTTTTGCTTTTTCCTGCTCCTCTTAGCATGATAAAGAAGATTCAAAGAGAGTGAGATGCCAGCTCCTTTCATTCAGTCAGTAGCTTCAATCATTTCTGGACGTTTTTCAATGGCAAAAATCAATGAATATTGTAAATGCACAAACAGTAATTTCTCCGCATTGCAAGGTGCAATTCTGAAATTTTTTGCTTTTTCCTGCTCCTCTTAGCATGATAAAGAAGATTCAAAGAGAGTGAGATGCCAGCTCCTTTCATTCAGTCAGTAGCTTCAAACATTTCTGGTATATGAATAACATGATGTTTTTCAATGGCAAAAATCAATGAATATTGTAAATGCACAAACAGTAATTTCTCCGCATTGCAAGGTGCAATTCTGAAATTTTTTGCTTTTTCCTGCTCCTCTTAGCATGATAAAGAAGATTCAAAGAGAGTGAGATGCCAGCTCCTTTCATTCAGTCAGTAGCTTCAAACATTTCTGGACGTTTTTCAATTGCAAAAATCAATGGATATTGTAAATGCACAAACAGTAATTTCTCCGCATTGCAAGGTGCAATTCTGAAATTTTTTGCTTTTTCCTGCTCCTCTTAGCATGATAAAGAAGATTCAAAGAGAGTGAGATGCCAGCTACTTTCATTCAGTCAGTAGCTTCAATCATTTCTGGTATATGAATAACATGATGTTTTTCAATGGCAAAAATCAATGAATATTGTAAATGCACAAACAGTAATTTCTCCGCATTGCAAGGTGCAATTCTGAAATTTTTTGCTTTTTCCTGCTCCTCTTAGCATGATAAAGAAGATTCAAAGAGAGTGAGATGCCAGCTCCTTTCATTCAGTCAGTAGCTTCAAACATTTCTGGTATATGAATAACATTATGTTTTTCAATGGCAAAAATCAATGAATATTGTAAATGCACAAACAGTAATTTCTCCGCATTGCAAGGTGCAATTCTGAAATTTTTTGCTTTTTCCTGCTCCTCTTAGCATGATAAAGAAGATTCAAAGAGAGTGAGATGCCAGCTCCTTTCATTCAGTCAGTAGCTTCAAACATTTCTGGACGTTTTTCAATTGCAAAAATCAATGGATATTGTAAATGCACAAACAGTAATTTCTCCGCATTGCAAGGTGCAATTCTGAAATTTTTTGCTTTTTCCTGCTCCTCTTAGCATGATAAAGAAGATTCAAAGAGAGTGAGATGCCAGCTACTTTCATTCAGTCAGTAGCTTCAATCATTTCTGGTATATGAATAACATGATGTTTTTCAATGGCAAAAATCAATGAATATTGTAAATGCACAAACAGTAATTTCTCCGCATTGCAAGGTGCAATTCTGAAATTTTTTGCTTTTTCCTGCTCCTCTTAGCATGATAAAGAAGATTCAAAGAGAGTGAGATGCCAGCTCCTTTCATTCAGTCAGTAGCTTCAATCATTTCTGGTATATGAATAACATGATGTTTTTCAATGGCAAAAATCAATGAATATTGTAAATGCGCAAAGAGTAATTTATCCGCATTGCAAGGTGCAATTCTGAAATTTTTTGCTTTTTCCTGCTCCTCTTAGCATGATAAAGAAGATTCAAAGAGAGTGAGATGCCAGCTCCTTTCATTCAGTCAGTAGCTTCAAACATTTCTGGTATATGAATAACATGATGTTTTTCAATGGCAAAAATCAATGAATATTGTAAATGCACAAACAGTAATTTCTCCGCATTGCAAGGTGCAATTCTGAAATTTTTTGTTTTTCCTGCTCCTCTTAGCATGATAAAGAAGATTCAAAGAGAGTGAGATGCCAGCTCCTTTCATTCAGTCAGTAGCTTCAATCATTTCTGGTATATGAATAACATGATGTTTTTCAATGGCAAAAATCAATGAATTTTGTAAATGCACAAACAGCAATTTCTCCGCATTGCAAGGTGCAATTCTGAAATTTTTTGCTTTTTCCTGCTCCTCTTAGCATGATAAAGAAGATTCAAAGAGAGTGAGATGCCAGCTCCTTTCATTCAGTCAGTAGCTTCAATCATTTCTGGACGTTTTTCAATGGCAAAAATCAATGAATATTGTAAATGCACAAACAGTAATTTCTCCGCATTGCAAGGTGCAATTCTGAAATTTTTTGCTTTTTCCTGCTCCTCTTAGCATGATAAAGAAGATTCAAAGAGAGTGAGATGCCAGCTCCTTTCATTCAGTCAGTAGCTTCAAACATTTCTGGTATATGAATAACATGATGTTTTTCAATGGCAAAAATCAATGAATATTGTAAATGCACAAACAGTAATTTCTCCGCATTGCAAGGTGCAATTCTGAAATTTTTTGCTTTTTCCTGCTCCTCTTAGCATGATAAAGAAGATTCAAAGAGAGTGAGATGCCAGCTCCTTTCGTTCAGTCAGTAGCTTCAATCATTTCTGGACGTTTTTCAATGGTAAAAATCAATGAATATTGTAAATGCACAAACAGTAATTTCTCCGCATTGCAAGGTGCAATTCTGAAATTTTTTGCTTTTTCCTGCTCCTCTTAGCATGATAAAGAAGATTCAAAGAGAGTGAGATGCCAGCTCCTTTCATTCAGTCAGTAGCTTCAAACATTTCTGGTATATGAATAACATGATGTTTTTCAATGGCAAAAATCAATGAATATTGTAAATGCACAAACAGTAATTTCTCCGCATTGCAAGGTGCAATTCTGAAATTTTTTGCTTTTTCCTGCTCCTCTTAGCATGATAAAGAAGATTCAAAGAGAGTGAGATGCCAGCTCCTTTCATTCAGTCAGTAGCTTCAAACATTTCTGGTATATGAATAACATGATGTTTTTCAATGGCAAAAATCAATGAATATTGTAAATGCACAAACAGTAATTTCTCCGCATTGCAAGGTGCAATTCTGAAATTTTTTGCTTTTTCCTGCTCCTCTTAGCATGATAAAGAAGATTCAAAGAGAGTGAGATGCCAGCTACTTTCATTCAGTCAGTAGCTTCAATCATTTCTGGTATATGAATAACATGATGTTTTTCAATGGCAAAAATCAATGAATATTGTAAATGCACAAACAGTAATTTCTCCGCATTGCAAGGTGCAATTCTGAAATTTTTTGCTTTTTCCTGCTCCTCTTAGCATGATAAAGAAGATTCAAAGAGAGTGAGATGCCAGCTCCTTTCATTCAGTCAGTAGCTTCAATCATTTCTGGTATATGAATAACATGATGTTTTTCAATGGCAAAAATCAATGAATATTGTAAATGCGCAAAGAGTAATTTATCCGCATTGCAAGGTGCAATTCTGAAATTTTTTGCTTTTTCCTGCTCCTCTTAGCATGATAAAGAAGATTCAAAGAGAGTGAGATGCCAGCTCCTTTCATTCAGTCAGTAGCTTCAAACATTTCTGGTATATGAATAACATGATGTTTTTCAATGGCAAAAATCAATGAATATTGTAAATGCACAAACAGTAATTTCTCCGCATTGCAAGGTGCAATTCTGAAATTTTTTGCTTTTTCCTGCTCCTCTTAGCATGATAAAGAAGATTCAAAGAGAGTGAGATGCCAGCTCCTTTCATTCAGTCAGTAGCTTCAATCATTTCTGGTATATGAATAACATGAAGTTTTTCAATGGCAAAAATCAATGAATTTTGTAAATGCACAAACAGCAATTTCTCCGCATTGCAAGGTGCAATTCTGAAATTTTTTGCTTTTTCCTGCTCCTCTTAGCATGATAAAGAAGATTCAAAGAGAGTGAGATGCCAGCTCCTTTCATTCAGTCAGTAGCTTCAATCATTTCTGGACGTTTTTCAATGGCAAAAATCAATGAATATTGTAAATGCACAAACAGTAATTTCTCCGCATTGCAAGGTGCAATTCTGAAATTTTTTGCTTTTTCCTGCTCCTCTTAGCATGATAAAGAAGATTCAAAGAGAGTGAGATGCCAGCTCCTTTCATTCAGTCAGTAGCTTCAAACATTTCTGGTATATGAATAACATGATGTTTTTCAATGGCAAAAATCAATGAATATTGTAAATGCACAAACAGTAATTTCTCCGCATTGCAAGGTGCAATTCTGAAATTTTTTGCTTTTTCCTGCTCCTCTTAGCATGATAAAGAAGATTCAAAGAGAGTGAGATGCCAGCTCCTTTCGTTCAGTCAGTAGCTTCAATCATTTCTGGACGTTTTTCAATGGTAAAAATCAATGAATATTGTAAATGCACAAACAGTAATTTCTCCGCATTGCAAGGTGCAATTCTGAAATTTTTTGCTTTTTCCTGCTCCTCTTAGCATGATAAAGAAGATTCAAAGAGAGTGAGATGCCAGCTCCTTTCATTCAGTCAGTAGCTTCAAACATTTCTGGTATATGAATAACATGATGTTTTTCAATGGCAAAAATCAATGAATATTGTAAATGCACAAACAGTAATTTCTCCGCATTGCAAGGTGCAATTCTGAAATTTTTTGCTTTTTCCTGCTCCTCTTAGCATGATAAAGAAGATTCAAAGAGAGTGAGATGCCAGCTCCTTTCATTCAGTCAGTAGCTTCAAACATTTCTGGTATATGAATAACATTATGTTTTTCAATGGCAAAAATCAATGAATATTGTAAATGCACAAACAGTAATTTCTCCGCATTGCAAGGTGCAATTCTGAAATTTTTTGCTTTTTCCTGCTACTCTTAGCATGATAAAGAAGATTCAAAGAGAGTGAGATGCCAGCTCCTTTCATTCAGTCAGTAGCTTCAATCATTTCTGGTATATGAATAACATGATGTTTTTCAATGGCAAAAATCAATGAATATTGTAAATGCACAAACAGTAATTTATCCGCATTGCAAGGTGCAATTCTGAAATTTTTTGCTTTTTCCTGCTCCTCTTAGCATGATAAAGAAGATTCAAAGAGAGTGAGATGCCAGCTCCTTTCATTCAGTCAGTAGCTTCAAACATTTCTGGTATATGAATAACATGATGTTTTTCAATGGCAAAAATCAATGAATATTGTAAATGCACAAACAGTAATTTCTCCGCATTGCAAGGTGCAATTCTGAAATTTTTTGCTTTTTCCTGCTCCTCTTAGCATGATAAATAAGATTCAAAGAGAGTGAGATGCCAGCTCCTTTCATTCAGTCAGTAGCTTCAATCATTTCTGGAAGATTTTCAATGGCAAAAATCAATGAATATTGTAAATGCACAAACAGTAATTTCTCCGCATTGCAAGGTGCAATTCTGAAATTTTTTGCTTTTTCCTGCTCCTCTTAGCATGATAAAGAAGATTCAAAGAGAGTGAGATGCCAGCTCCTTTCATTCAGTCAGTAGCTTCAATCATTTCTGGACGTTTTTCAATGGCAAAAATCAATGAATATTGTAAATGCACAAACAGTAATTTCTCCGCATTGCAAGGTGCAATTCTGAAATTTTTTGCTTTTTCCTGCTCCTCTTAGCATGATAAAGAAGATTCAAAGAGAGTGAGATGCCAGCTCCTTTCATTCAGTCAGTAGCTTCAATCATTTCTGGAAGTTTTTCAATGGCAAAAATTAATGAATATTGTAAATGCACAAACAGTAATTTCTCCGCATTGCAAGGTGCAATTCTGAAATTTTTTGCTTTTTCCTGCTCCTCTTAGCATGATAAAGAAGATTCAAAGAGAGTGAGATGCCAGCTCCTTTCATTCAGTCAGTAGCTTCAATCATTTCTGGACGTTTTTCAATGGCAAAAATCAATGAATATTGTAAATGCACAAACAGTAATTTCTCCGCATTGCAAGGTGCAATTCTGAAATTTTTTGCTTTCTCCTGCTCCTCTTAGCATGATAAAGAAGATTCAAAGAGAGTGAGATGCCAGCTCCTTTCATTCAGTCAGTAGCTTCAATCATTTCTGGACGTTTTTCAATGGCAAAAATCAGTGAATATTGTAAATGCACAAACAGTAATTTCTCCGCATTGCAAGGTGCAATTCTGAAATTTTTTGCTTTTTCCTGCTCCTCTTAGCATGATAAAGAAGATTCAAAGAGAGTGAGATGCCAGCTCCTTTCATTCAGTCAGTAGCTTCAAACATTTCTGGTATATGAATAACATGATGTTTTTCAATGGCAAAAATCAATGAATATTGTAAATGCACAAACAGTAATTTCTCCGCATTGCAAGGTGCAATTCTGAAATTTTTTGCTTTTTCCTGCTCCTCTTAGCATGATAAAGAAGATTCAAAGAGAGTGAGATGCCAGCTCCTTTCATTCAGTCAGTAGCTTCAATCATTTCTGGACGTTTTTCAATGGCAAAAATCAATGAATATTGTAAATGCACAAACAGTAATTTCTCCGCATTGCAAGGTGCAATTCTGAAATTTTTTGCTTTTTCCTGCTCCTCTTAGCATGATAAAGAAGATTCAAAGAGAGTGAGATGCCAGCTCCTTTCATTCAGTCAGTAGCTTCAAACATTTCTGGTATATGAATAACATGATGTTTTTCAATGGCAAAAATCAATGAATATTGTAAATGCACAAACAGTAATTTCTCCGCATTGCAAGGTGCAATTCTGAAATTTTTTGCTTTTTCCTGCTCCTCTTAGCATGATAAAGAAGATTCAAAGAGAGTGAGATGCCAGCTCCTTTCATTCAGTCAGTAGCTTCAATCATTTCTGGACGTTTTTCAATGGCAAAAATCAATGAATATTGTAAATGCACAAACAGTAATTTCTCCGCATTGCAAGGTGCAATTCTGAAATTTTTTGCTTTTTCCTGCTCCTCTTAGCATGATAAAGAAGATTCAAAGAGAGTGAGATGCCAGCTCCTTTCATTCAGTCAGTAGCTTCAATCATTTCTGGAAGTTTTTCAATGGCAAAAATCAATGAATATTGTAAATGCACAAACAGTAATTTCTCCGCATTGCAAGGTGCAATTCTGAAATTTTTTGCTTTTTCCTGCTCCTCTTAGCATGATAAAGAAGATTCAAAGAGAGTGAGATGCCAGCTCCTTTCATTCAGTCAGTAGCTTCAATCATTTCTGGACGTTTTTCAATGGCAAAAATCAATGAATATTGTAAATGCACAAACAGTAATTTCTCCGCATTGCAAGGTGCAATTCTGAAATTTTTTGCTTTTTCCTGCTCCTCTTAGCATGATAAAGAAGATTCAAAGAGAGTGAGATGCCAGCTCCTTTCATTCAGTCAGTAGCTTCAATCATTTCTGGAAGTTTTTCAATGGCAAAAATTAATGAATATTGTAAATGCACAAACAGTAATTTCTCCGCATTGCAAGGTGCAATTCTGAAATTTTTTGCTTTTTCCTGCTCCTCTTAGCATGATAAAGAAGATTCAAAGAGAGTGAGATGCCAGCTCCTTTCATTCAGTCAGTAGCTTCAATCATTTCTGGACGTTTTTCAATGGCAAAAATCAATGAATATTGTAAATGCACAAACAGTAATTTCTCCGCATTGCAAGGTGCAATTCTGAAATTTTTTGCTTTTTCCTGCTCCTCTTAGCATGATAAAGAAGATTCAAAGAGAGTGAGATGCCAGCTCCTTTCATTCAGTCAGTAGCTTCAAACATTTCTGGTATATGAATAACATGATGTTTTTCAATGGCAAAAATCAATGAATATTGTAAATGCACAAACAGTAATTTCTCCGCATTGCAAGGTGCAATTCTGAAATTTTTTGCTTTTTCCTGCTCCTCTTAGCATGATAAAGAAGATTCAAAGAGAGTGAGATGCCAGCTCCTTTCATTCAGTCAGTAGCTTCAATCATTTCTGGTATATGAATAACATGAAGTTTTTCAATGGCAAAAATCAATGAATTTTGTAAATGCACAAACAGCAATTTCTCCGCATTGCAAGGTGCAATTCTGAAATTTTTTGCTTTTTCCTGCTCCTCTTAGCATGATAAAGAAGATTCAAAGAGAGTGAGATGCCAGCTCCTTTCATTCAGTCAGTAGCTTCAAACATTTCTGGTATATGAATAACATGATGTTTTTCAATGGCAAAAATCAATGAATATTGTAAATGCACAAACAGTAATTTCTCCGCATTGCAAGGTGCAATTCTGAAATTTTTTGCTTTTTCCTGCTCCTCTTAGCATGATAAAGAAGATTCAAAGAGAGTGAGATGCCAGCTCCTTTCATTCAGTCAGTAGCTTCAAACATTTCTGGTATATGAATAACATGATGTTTTTCAATGGCAAAAATCAATGAATATTGTAAATGCACAAACAGTAATTTCTCCGCATTGCAAGGTGCAATTCTGAAATTTTTTGCTTTTTCCTGCTCCTCTTAGCATGATAAAGAAGATTCAAAGAGAGTGAGATGCCAGCTCCTTTCGTTCAGTCAGTAGCTTCAATCATTTCTGGACGTTTTTCAATGGTAAAAATCAATGAATATTGTAAATGCACAAACAGTAATTTCTCCGCATTGCAAGGTGCAATTCTGAAATTTTTTGCTTTTTCCTGCTCCTCTTAGCATGATAAAGAAGATTCAAAGAGAGTGAGATGCCAGCTCCTTTCATTCAGTCAGTAGCTTCAAACATTTCTGGTATATGAATAACATGATGTTTTTCAATGGCAAAAATCAATGAATATTGTAAATGCACAAACAGTAATTTCTCCGCATTGCAAGGTGCAATTCTGAAATTTTTTGCTTTTTCCTGCTCCTCTTAGCATGATAAAGAAGATTCAAAGAGAGTGAGATGCCAGCTCCTTTCATTCAGTCAGTAGCTTCAAACATTTCTGGTATATGAATAACATGATGTTTTTCAATGGCAAAAATCAATGAATATTGTAAATGCACAAACAGTAATTTCTCCGCATTGCAAGGTGCAATTCTGAAATTTTTTGCTTTTTCCTGCTACTCTTAGCATGATAAAGAAGATTCAAAGAGAGTGAGATGCCAGCTCCTTTCATTCAGTCAGTAGCTTCAATCATTTCTGGTATATGAATAACATGATGTTTTTCAATGGCAAAAATCAATGAATATTGTAAATGCACAAACAGTAATTTATCCGCATTGCAAGGTGCAATTCTGAAATTTTTTGCTTTTTCCTGCTCCTCTTAGCATGATAAAGAAGATTCAAAGAGAGTGAGATGCCAGCTCCTTTCATTCAGTCAGTAGCTTCAAACATTTCTGGTATATGAATAACATGATGTTTTTCAATGGCAAAAATCAATGAATATTGTAAATGCACAAACAGTAATTTCTCCGCATTGCAAGGTGCAATTCTGAAATTTTTTGCTTTTTCCTGCTCCTCTTAGCATGATAAATAAGATTCAAAGAGAGTGAGATGCCAGCTCCTTTCATTCAGTCAGTAGCTTCAATCATTTCTGGAAGATTTTCAATGGCAAAAATCAATGAATATTGTAAATGCACAAACAGTAATTTCTCCGCATTGCAAGGTGCAATTCTGAAATTTTTTGCTTTTTCCTGCTCCTCTTAGCATGATAAAGAAGATTCAAAGAGAGTGAGATGCCAGCTCCTTTCATTCAGTCAGTAGCTTCAATCATTTCTGGACGTTTTTCAATGGCAAAAATCAATGAATATTGTAAATGCACAAACAGTAATTTCTCCGCATTGCAAGGTGCAATTCTGAAATTTTTTGCTTTTTCCTGCTCCTCTTAGCATGATAAAGAAGATTCAAAGAGAGTGAGATGCCAGCTCCTTTCATTCAGTCAGTAGCTTCAATCATTTCTGGAAGTTTTTCAATGGCAAAAATTAATGAATATTGTAAATGCACAAACAGTAATTTCTCCGCATTGCAAGGTGCAATTCTGAAATTTTTTGCTTTTTCCTGCTCCTCTTAGCATGATAAAGAAGATTCAAAGAGAGTGAGATGCCAGCTCCTTTCATTCAGTCAGTAGCTTCAATCATTTCTGGACGTTTTTCAATGGCAAAAATCAATGAATATTGTAAATGCACAAACAGTAATTTCTCCGCATTGCAAGGTGCAATTCTGAAATTTTTTGCTTTCTCCTGCTCCTCTTAGCATGATAAAGAAGATTCAAAGAGAGTGAGATGCCAGCTCCTTTCATTCAGTCAGTAGCTTCAATCATTTCTGGACGTTTTTCAATGGCAAAAATCAGTGAATATTGTAAATGCACAAACAGTAATTTCTCCGCATTGCAAGGTGCAATTCTGAAATTTTTTGCTTTTTCCTGCTCCTCTTAGCATGATAAAGAAGATTCAAAGAGAGTGAGATGCCAGCTCCTTTCATTCAGTCAGTAGCTTCAAACATTTCTGGTATATGAATAACATGATGTTTTTCAATGGCAAAAATCAATGAATATTGTAAATGCACAAACAGTAATTTCTCCGCATTGCAAGGTGCAATTCTGAAATTTTTTGCTTTTTCCTGCTCCTCTTAGCATGATAAAGAAGATTCAAAGAGAGTGAGATGCCAGCTCCTTTCATTCAGTCAGTAGCTTCAATCATTTCTGGACGTTTTTCAATGGCAAAAATCAATGAATATTGTAAATGCACAAACAGTAATTTCTCCGCATTGCAAGGTGCAATTCTGAAATTTTTTGCTTTTTCCTGCTCCTCTTAGCATGATAAAGAAGATTCAAAGAGAGTGAGATGCCAGCTCCTTTCATTCAGTCAGTAGCTTCAAACATTTCTGGTATATGAATAACATGATGTTTTTCAATGGCAAAAATCAATGAATATTGTAAATGCACAAACAGTAATTTCTCCGCATTGCAAGGTGCAATTCTGAAATTTTTTGCTTTTTCCTGCTCCTCTTAGCATGATAAAGAAGATTCAAAGAGAGTGAGATGCCAGCTCCTTTCATTCAGTCAGTAGCTTCAATCATTTCTGGACGTTTTTCAATGGCAAAAATCAATGAATATTGTAAATGCACAAACAGTAATTTCTCCGCATTGCAAGGTGCAATTCTGAAATTTTTTGCTTTTTCCTGCTCCTCTTAGCATGATAAAGAAGATTCAAAGAGAGTGAGATGCCAGCTCCTTTCATTCAGTCAGTAGCTTCAATCATTTCTGGAAGTTTTTCAATGGCAAAAATCAATGAATATTGTAAATGCACAAACAGTAATTTCTCCGCATTGCAAGGTGCAATTCTGAAATTTTTTGCTTTTTCCTGCTCCTCTTAGCATGATAAAGAAGATTCAAAGAGAGTGAGATGCCAGCTCCTTTCATTCAGTCAGTAGCTTCAATCATTTCTGGACGTTTTTCAATGGCAAAAATCAATGAATATTGTAAATGCACAAACAGTAATTTCTCCGCATTGCAAGGTGCAATTCTGAAATTTTTTGCTTTTTCCTGCTCCTCTTAGCATGATAAAGAAGATTCAAAGAGAGTGAGATGCCAGCTCCTTTCATTCAGTCAGTAGCTTCAATCATTTCTGGAAGTTTTTCAATGGCAAAAATTAATGAATATTGTAAATGCACAAACAGTAATTTCTCCGCATTGCAAGGTGCAATTCTGAAATTTTTTGCTTTTTCCTGCTCCTCTTAGCATGATAAAGAAGATTCAAAGAGAGTGAGATGCCAGCTCCTTTCATTCAGTCAGTAGCTTCAATCATTTCTGGACGTTTTTCAATGGCAAAAATCAATGAATATTGTAAATGCACAAACAGTAATTTCTCCGCATTGCAAGGTGCAATTCTGAAATTTTTTGCTTTTTCCTGCTCCTCTTAGCATGATAAAGAAGATTCAAAGAGAGTGAGATGCCAGCTCCTTTCATTCAGTCAGTAGCTTCAATCATTTCTGGACGTTTTTCAATGGCAAAAATCAGTGAATATTGTAAATGCACAAACAGTAATTTCTCCGCATTGCAAGGTGCAATTCTGAAATTTTTTGCTTTTTCCTGCTCCTCTTAGCATGATAAAGAAGATTCAAAGAGAGTGAGATGCCAGCTCCTTTCATTCAGTCAGTAGCTTCAAACATTTCTGGTATATGAATAACATGATGTTTTTCAATGGCAAAAATCAATGAATATTGTAAATGCACAAACAGTAATTTCTCCGCATTGCAAGGTGCAATTCTGAAATTTTTTGCTTTTTCCTGCTCCTCTTAGCATGATAAAGAAGATTCAAAGAGAGTGAGATGCCAGCTCCTTTCATTCAGTCAGTAGCTTCAATCATTTCTGGACGTTTTTCAATGGCAAAAATCAATGAATATTGTAAATGCACAAACAGTAATTTCTCCGCATTGCAAGGTGCAATTCTGAAATTTTTTGCTTTTTCCTGCTCCTCTTAGCATGATAAAGAAGATTCAAAGAGAGTGAGATGCCAGCTCCTTTCATTCAGTCAGTAGCTTCAAACATTTCTGGTATATGAATAACATGATGTTTTTCAATGGCAAAAATCAATGAATATTGTAAATGCACAAACAGTAATTTCTCCGCATTGCAAGGTGCAATTCTGAAATTTTTTGCTTTTTCCTGCTCCTCTTAGCATGATAAAGAAGATTCAAAGAGAGTGAGATGCCAGCTCCTTTCATTCAGTCAGTAGCTTCAAACATTTCTGGACGTTTTTCAATTGCAAAAATCAATGGATATTGTAAATGCACAAACAGTAATTTCTCCGCATTGCAAGGTGCAATTCTGAAATTTTTTGCTTTTTCCTGCTCCTCTTAGCATGATAAAGAAGATTCAAAGAGAGTGAGATGCCAGCTACTTTCATTCAGTCAGTAGCTTCAATCATTTCTGGTATATGAATAACATGATGTTTTTCAATGGCAAAAATCAATGAATATTGTAAATGCACAAACAGTAATTTCTCCGCATTGCAAGGTGCAATTCTGAAATTTTTTGCTTTTTCCTGCTCCTCTTAGCATGATAAAGAAGATTCAAAGAGAGTGAGATGCCAGCTCCTTTCATTCAGTCAGTAGCTTCAAACATTTCTGGTATATGAATAACATGATGTTTTTCAATGGCAAAAATCAATGAATATTGTAAATGCACAAACAGTAATTTCTCCGCATTGCAAGGTGCAATTCGGAAATTTTTTGCTTTTTCCTGCTCCTCTTAGCATGATAAAGAAGATTCAAAGAGAGTGAGATGCCAGCTCCTTTCATTCAGTCAGTAGCTTCAAACATTTCTGGACGTTTTTCAATTGCAAAAATCAATGGATATTGTAAATGCACAAACAGTAATTTCTCCGCATTGCAAGGTGCAATTCTGAAATTTTTTGCTTTTTCCTGCTCCTCTTAGCATGATAAAGAAGATTCAAAGAGAGTGAGATGCCAGCTACTTTCATTCAGTCAGTAGCTTCAATCATTTCTGGTATATGAATAACATGATGTTTTTCAATGTCAAAAATCAATGAATATTGTAAATGCACAAACAGTAATTTCTCCGCATTGCAAGGTGCAATTCTGAAATTTTTTGCTTTTTCCTGCTCCTCTTAGCATGATAAAGAATATTCAAAGAGAGTGAGATGCCAGCTCCTTTCATTCAGTCAGTAGCTTCAATCATTTCTGGTATATGAATAACATGATGTTTTTCAATGGCAAAAATCAATGAATATTGTAAATGCGCAAAGAGTAATTTATCCGCATTGCAAGGTGCAATTCTGAAATTTTTTGCTTTTTCCTGCTCCTCTTAGCATGATAAAGAAGATTCAAAGAGAGTGAGATGCCAGCTCCTTTCATTCAGTCAGTAGCTTCAAACATTTCTGGTATATGAATAACATGATGTTTTTCAATGGCAAAAATCAATGAATATTGTAAATGCACAAACAGTAATTTCTCCGCATTGCAAGGTGCAATTCTGAAATTTTTTGCTTTTTCCTGCTCCTCTTAGCATGATAAAGAAGATTCAAAGAGAGTGAGATGCCAGCTCCTTTCATTCAGTCAGTAGCTTCAATCATTTCTGGTATATGAATAACATGATGTTTTTCAATGGCAAAAATCAATGAATTTTGTAAATGCACAAACAGCAATTTCTCCGCATTGCAAGGTGCAATTCTGAAATTTTTTGCTTTTTCCTGCTCCTCTTAGCATGATAAAGAAGATTCAAAGAGAGTGAGATGCCAGCTCCTTTCATTCAGTCAGTAGCTTCAATCATTTCTGGACGTTTTTCAATGGCAAAAATCAATGAATATTGTAAATGCACAAACAGTAATTTCTCCGCATTGCAAGGTGCAATTCTGAAATTTTTTGCTTTTTCCTGCTCCTCTTAGCATGATAAAGAAGATTCAAAGAGAGTGAGATGCCAGCTCCTTTCATTCAGTCAGTAGCTTCAAACATTTCTGGTATATGAATAACATGATGTTTTTCAATTGCAAAAATCAATGAATATTGTAAATGCACAAACAGTAATTTCTCCGCATTGCAAGGTGCAATTCTGAAATTTTTTGCTTTTTCCTGCTCCTCTTAGCATGATAAAGAAGATTCAAAGAGAGTGAGATGCCAGCTCCTTTCGTTCAGTCAGTAGCTTCAATCATTTCTGGACGTTTTTCAATGGTAAAAATCAATGAATATTGTAAATGCACAAACAGTAATTTCTCCGCATTGCAAGGTGCAATTCTGAAATTTTTTGCTTTTTCCTGCTCCTCTTAGCATGATAAAGAAGATTCAAAGAGAGTGAGATGCCAGCTCCTTTCATTCAGTCAGTAGCTTCAAACATTTCTGGTATATGAATAACATGATGTTTTTCAATGGCAAAAATCAATGAATATTGTAAATGCACAAACAGTAATTTCTCCGCATTGCAAGGTGCAATTCTGAAATTTTTTGCTTTTTCCTGCTCCTCTTAGCATGATAAAGAAGATTCAAAGAGAGTGAGATGCCAGCTCCTTTCATTCAGTCAGTAGCTTCAAACATTTCTGGTATATGAATAACATGATGTTTTTCAATGGCAAAAATCAATGAATATTGTAAATGCACAAACAGTAATTTCTCCGCATTGCAAGGTGCAATTCTGAAATTTTTTGCTTTTTCCTGCTCCTCTTAGCATGATAAAGAAGATTCAAAGAGAGTGAGATGCCAGCTACTTTCATTCAGTCAGTAGCTTCAATCATTTCTGGTATATGAATAACATGATGTTTTTCAATGGCAAAAATCAATGAATATTGTAAATGCACAAACAGTAATTTCTCCGCATTGCAAGGTGCAATTCTGAAATTTTTTGCTTTTTCCTGCTCCTCTTAGCATGATAAAGAAGATTCAAAGAGAGTGAGATGCCAGCTCCTTTCATTCAGTCAGTAGCTTCAATCATTTCTGGTATATGAATAACATGATGTTTTTCAATGGCAAAAATCAATGAATATTGTAAATGCGCAAAGAGTAATTTATCCGCATTGCAAGGTGCAATTCTGAAATTTTTTGCTTTTTCCTGCTCCTCTTAGCATGATAAAGAAGATTCAAAGAGAGTGAGATGCCAGCTCCTTTCATTCAGTCAGTAGCTTCAAACATTTCTGGTATATGAATAACATGATGTTTTTCAATGGCAAAAATCAATGAATATTGTAAATGCACAAACAGTAATTTCTCCGCATTGCAAGGTGCAATTCTGAAATTTTTTGCTTTTTCCTGCTCCTCTTAGCATGATAAAGAAGATTCAAAGAGAGTGAGATGCCAGCTCCTTTCATTCAGTCAGTAGCTTCAATCATTTCTGGTATATGAATAACATGATGTTTTTCAATGGCAAAAATCAATGAATTTTGTAAATGCACAAACAGCAATTTCTCCGCATTGCAAGGTGCAATTCTGAAATTTTTTGCTTTTTCCTGCTCCTCTTAGCATGATAAAGAAGATTCAAAGAGAGTGAGATGCCAGCTCCTTTCATTCAGTCAGTAGCTTCAATCATTTCTGGACGTTTTTCAATGGCAAAAATCAATGAATATTGTAAATGCACAAACAGTAATTTCTCCGCATTGCAAGGTGCAATTCTGAAATTTTTTGCTTTTTCCTGCTCCTCTTAGCATGATAAAGAAGATTCAAAGAGAGTGAGATGCCAGCTCCTTTCATTCAGTCAGTAGCTTCAAACATTTCTGGTATATGAATAACATGATGTTTTTCAATGGCAAAAATCAATTAATATTGTAAATGCACAAACAGTAATTTCTCCGCATTGCAAGGTGCAATTCTGAAATTTTTTGCTTTTTCCTGCTCCTCTTAGCATGATAAAGAAGATTCAAAGAGAGTGAGATGCCAGCTCCTTTCGTTCAGTCAGTAGCTTCAATCATTTCTGGACGTTTTTCAATGGTAAAAATCAATGAATATTGTAAATGCACAAACAGTAATTTCTCCGCATTGCAAGGTGCAATTCTGAAATTTTTTGCTTTTTCCTGCTCCTCTTAGCATGATAAAGAAGATTCAAAGAGAGTGAGATGCCAGCTCCTTTCATTCAGTCAGTAGCTTCAAACATTTCTGGTATATGAATAACATGATGTTTTTCAATGGCAAAAATCAATGAATATTGTAAATGCACAAACAGTAATTTCTCCGCATTGCAAGGTGCAATTCTGAAATTTTTTGCTTTTTCCTGCTCCTCTTAGCATGATAAAGAAGATTCAAAGAGAGTGAGATGCCAGCTCCTTTCATTCAGTCAGTAGCTTCAAACATTTCTGGTATATGAATAACATGATGTTTTTCAATGGCAAAAATCAATGAATATTGTAAATGCACAAACAGTAATTTCTCCGCATTGCAAGGTGCAATTCTGAAATTTTTTGCTTTTTCCTGCTCCTCTTAGCATGATAAAGAAGATTCAAAGAGAGTGAGATGCCAGCTCCTTTCATTCAGTCAGTAGCTTCAATCATTTCTGGACGTTTTTCAATGGCAAAAATCAATGAATATTGTAAATGCACAAACAGTAATTTCTCCGCATTGCAAGGTGCAATTCTGAAATTTTTTGCTTTTTCCTGCTCCTCTTAGCATGATAAAGAGATTCAAAGAGAGTGAGATGCCAGCTCCTTTCATTCAGTCAGTAGCTTCAAACATTTCTGGTATATGAATAACATGATGTTTTTCAATGGTAAAAATCAATGAATATTGTAAATGCACAAACAGTAATTTCTCCGCATTGCAAGGTGCAATTCTGAAATTTTTTGCTTTTTCCTGCTCCTCTTAGCATGATAAAGAAGATTCAAAGAGAGTGAGATGCCAGCTCCTTTCATTCAGTCAGTAGCTTCAATCATTTCTGGTATATGAATAACATGATGTTTTTCAATGGCAAAAATCAATGAATATTGTAAATGCACAAACAGTAATTTATCCGCATTGCAAGGTGCAATTCTGAAATTTTTTGCTTTTTCCTGCTCCTCTTAGCATGATAAAGAAGATTCAAAGAGAGTGAGATGCCAGCTCCTTTCATTCAGTCAGTAGCTTCAAACATTTCTGGTATATGAATAACATGATGTTTTTCAATGGCAAAAATCAATGAATATTGTAAATGCACAAACAGTAATTTCTCCGCATTGCAAGGTGCAATTCTGAAATTTTTTGCTTTTTCCTGCTCCTCTTAGCATGATAAATAAGATTCAAAGAGAGTGAGATGCCAGCTCCTTTCATTCAGTCAGTAGCTTCAATCATTTCTGGAAGTTTTTCAATGGCAAAAATCAATGAATATTGTAAATGCACAAACAGTAATTTCTCCGCATTGCAAGGTGCAATTCTGAAATTTTTTGCTTTTTCCTGCTCCTCTTAGCATGATAAAGAAGATTCAAAGAGAGTGAGATGCCAGCTCCTTTCATTCAGTCAGTAGCTTCAATCATTTCTGGACGTTTTTCAATGGCAAAAATCAATGAATATTGTAAATGCACAAACAGTAATTTCTCCGCATTGCAAGGTGCAATTCTGAAATTTTTTGCTTTTTCCTGCTCCTCTTAGCATGATAAAGAAGATTCAAAGAGAGTGAGATGCCAGCTCCTTTCATTCAGTCAGTAGCTTCAATCATTTCTGGAAGTTTTTCAATGGCAAAAATTAATGAATATTGTAAATGCACAAACAGTAATTTCTCCGCATTGCAAGGTGCAATTCTGAAATTTTTTGCTTTTTCCTGCTCCTCTTAGCATGATAAAGAAGATTCAAAGAGAGTGAGATGCCAGCTCCTTTCATTCAGTCAGTAGCTTCAATCATTTCTGGACGTTTTTCAATGGCAAAAATCAATGAATATTGTAAATGCACAAACAGTAATTTCTCCGCATTGCAAGGTGCAATTCTGAAATTTTTTGCTTTCTCCTGCTCCTCTTAGCATGATAAAGAAGATTCAAAGAGAGTGAGATGCCAGCTCCTTTCATTCAGTCAGTAGCTTCAATCATTTCTGGACGTTTTTCAATGGCAAAAATCAGTGAATATTGTAAATGCACAAACAGTAATTTCTCCGCATTGCAAGGTGCAATTCTGAAATTTTTTGCTTTTTCCTGCTCCTCTTAGCATGATAAAGAAGATTCAAAGAGAGTGAGATGCCAGCTCCTTTCATTCAGTCAGTAGCTTCAAACATTTCTGGTATATGAATAACATGATGTTTTTCAATGGCAAAAATCAATGAATATTGTAAATGCACAAACAGTAATTTCTCCGCATTGCAAGGTGCAATTCTGAAATTTTTTGCTTTTTCCTGCTCCTCTTAGCATGATAAAGAAGATTCAAAGAGAGTGAGATGCCAGCTCCTTTCATTCAGTCAGTAGCTTCAATCATTTCTGGACGTTTTTCAATGGCAAAAATCAATGAATATTGTAAATGCACAAACAGTAATTTCTCCGCATTGCAAGGTGCAATTCTGAAATTTTTTGCTTTTTCCTGCTCCTCTTAGCATGATAAAGAAGATTCAAAGAGAGTGAGATGCCAGCTCCTTTCATTCAGTCAGTAGCTTCAAACATTTCTGGTATATGAATAACATGATGTTTTTCAATGGCAAAAATCAATGAATATTGTAAATGCACAAACAGTAATTTCTCCGCATTGCAAGGTGCAATTCTGAAATTTTTTGCTTTTTCCTGCTCCTCTTAGCATGATAAAGAAGATTCAAAGAGAGTGAGATGCCAGCTCCTTTCATTCAGTCAGTAGCTTCAATCATTTCTGGACGTTTTTCAATGGCAAAAATCAATGAATATTGTAAATGCACAAACAGTAATTTCTCCGCATTGCAAGGTGCAATTCTGAAATTTTTTGCTTTTTCCTGCTCCTCTTAGCATGATAAAGAAGATTCAAAGAGAGTGAGATGCCAGCTCCTTTCATTCAGTCAGTAGCTTCAATCATTTCTGGAAGTTTTTCAATGGCAAAAATCAAAGAATATTGTAAATGCACAAACAGTAATTTCTCCGCATTGCAAGGTGCAATTCTGAAATTTTTTGCTTTTTCCTGCTCCTCTTAGCATGATAAAGAAGATTCAAAGAGAGTGAGATGCCAGCTCCTTTCATTCAGTCAGTAGCTTCAATCATTTCTGGACGTTTTTCAATGGCAAAAATCAATGAATATTGTAAATGCACAAACAGTAATTTCTCCGCATTGCAAGGTGCAATTCTGAAATTTTTTGCTTTTTCCTGCTCCTCTTAGCATGATAAAGAAGATTCAAAGAGAGTGAGATGCCAGCTCCTTTCATTCAGTCAGTAGCTTCAATCATTTCTGGAAGTTTTTCAATGGCAAAAATTAATGAATATTGTAAATGCACAAACAGTAATTTCTCCGCATTGCAAGGTGCAATTCTGAAATTTTTTGCTTTTTCCTGCTCCTCTTAGCATGATAAAGAAGATTCAAAGAGAGTGAGATGCCAGCTCCTTTCATTCAGTCAGTAGCTTCAATCATTTCTGGACGTTTTTCAATGGCAAAAATCAATGAATATTGTAAATGCACAAACAGTAATTTCTCCGCATTGCAAGGTGCAATTCTGAAATTTTTTGCTTTTTCCTGCTCCTCTTAGCATGATAAAGAAGATTCAAAGAGAGTGAGATGCCAGCTCCTTTCATTCAGTCAGTAGCTTCAATCATTTCTGGACGTTTTTCAATGGCAAAAATCAGTGAATATTGTAAATGCACAAACAGTAATTTCTCCGCATTGCAAGGTGCAATTCTGAAATTTTTTGCTTTTTCCTGCTCCTCTTAGCATGATAAAGAAGATTCAAAGAGAGTGAGATGCCAGCTCCTTTCATTCAGTCAGTAGCTTCAAACATTTCTGGTATATGAATAACATGATGTTTTTCAATGGCAAAAATCAATGAATATTGTAAATGCACAAACAGTAATTTCTCCGCATTGCAAGGTGCAATTCTGAAATTTTTTGCTTTTTCCTGCTCCTCTTAGCATGATAAAGAAGATTCAAAGAGAGTGAGATGCCAGCTCCTTTCATTCAGTCAGTAGCTTCAATCATTTCTGGACATTTTTCAATGGCAAAAATCAATGAATATTGTAAATGCACAAAACAGTAATTTCTCCGCATTGCAAGGTGCAATTCTGAAATTTTTTGCTTTTTCCTGCTCCTCTTAGCATGATAAAGAAGATTCAAAGAGAGTGAGATGCCAGCTCCTTTCATTCAGTCAGTAGCTTCAAACATTTCTGGTATATGAATAACATGATGTTTTTCAATGGCAAAAATCAATGAATATTGTAAATGCACAAACAGTAATTTCTCCGCATTGCAAGGTGCAATTCTGAAATTTTTTGCTTTTTCCTGCTCCTCTTAGCATGATAAAGAAGATTCAAAGAGAGTGAGATGCCAGCTCCTTTCATTCAGTTAATAGCTTCAATCATTTCTGGACGTTTTTCAATGGCAAAAATCAATGAATATTGTAAATGCACAAACAGTAATTTCTCCGCATTGCAAGGTGCAATTCTGAAATTTTTTGCTTTTTCCTGCTCCTCTTAGCATGATAAAGAAGATTCAAAGAGAGTGAGATGCCAGCTCCTTTCATTCAGTCAGTAGCTTCAATCATTTCTGGAAGTTTTTCAATGGCAAAAATCAATGAATATTGTAAATGCACAAACAGTAATTTCTCCGCATTGCAAGGTGCAATTCTGAAATTTTTTGCTTTTTCCTGCTCCTCTTAGCATGATAAAGAAGATTCAAAGAGAGTGAGATGCCAGCTCCTTTCATTCAGTCAGTAGCTTCAATCATTTCTGGACGTTTTTCAATGGCAAAAATCAATGAATATTGTAAATGCACAAACAGTAATTTCTCCGCATTGCAAGGTGCAATTCTGAAATTTTTTGCTTTTTCCTGCTCCTCTTAGCATGATAAAGAAGATTCAAAGAGAGTGAGATGCCAGCTCCTTTCATTCAGTCAGTAGCTTCAAACATTTCTGGTATATGAATAACATGATGTTTTTCAATGGCAAAAATCAATGAATATTGTAAATGCACAAACAATAATTTCTCCGCATTGCAAGGTGCAATTCTGAAATTTTTTGCTTTTTCCTGCTCCTCTTAGCATGATAAAGAAGATTCAAAGAGAGTGAGATGCCAGCTCCTTTCATTCAGTCAGTAGCTTCAATCATTTCTGGACGTTTTTCAAAGGCAAAAATCAATGAATATTGTAAATGCACAAACAGTAATTTCTCCGCATTGCAAGGTGCAATTCTGAAATTTTTTGCTTTTTCCTGCTCCTCTTAGCATGATAAAGAAGATTCAAAGAGAGTGAGATGCCAGCTCCTTTCATTCAGTCAGTAGCTTCAATCATTTCTGGACGTTTTTCAATGGCAAAAATCAATGAATATTGTAAATGCACAAACAGTAATTTCTCCGCATTGCAAGGTGCAATTCTGAAATTTTTTGCTTTTTCCTGCTCCTCTTAGCATGATAAAGAAGATTCAAAGAGAGTGAGATGCCAGCTCCTTTCATTCAGTCAGTAGCTTCAAACATTTCTGGTATATGAATAACATGATGTTTTTCAATGGCAAAAATCAATGAATATTGTAAATGCACAAACAGTAATTTCTCCGCATTGCAAGGTGCAATTCTGAAATTTTTTGCTTTTTCCTGCTCCTCTTAGCATGATAAAGAAGATTCAAAGAGAGTGAGATGCCAGCTCCTTTCATTCAGTCAGTAGCTTCAATCATTTCTGGACGTTTTTCAATGGCAAAAATCAATGAATATTGTAAATGCACAAACAGTAATTTCTCCGCATTGCAAGGTGCAATTCTGAAATTTTTTGCTTTTTCCTGCTCCTCTTAGCATGATAAAGAAGATTCAAAGAGAGTGAGATGCCAGCTGCTTTCATTCAGTCAGTAGCTTCAAACATTTCTGGTATATGAATAACATGATGTTTTTCAATGGCAAAAATCAATGAATATTGTAAATGCACAAACAGTAATTTCTCCGCATTGCAAGGTGCAATTCTGAAATTTTTTGCTTTTTCCTGCTCCTCTTAGCATGATAAAGAAGATTCAAAGAGAGTGAGATGCCAGCTCCTTTCGTTCAGTCAGTAGCTTCAATCATTTCTGGACGTTTTTCAATGGCAAAAATCATTGAATATTGTAAATGCAGAAACAGTAATTTCTCCGCATTGCAAGGTGCAATTCTGAAATTTTTTACTTTTTCCTGCTCCTCTTAGCATGATAAAGAAGATTCAAAGAGAGTGAGATGTCAGCTCCTTTCATTCAGTCAGTAGCTTCAATCATTTCTGGTATATGAATAACATGATGTTTTTCAATGGCAAAAATCAATGAATATTGTAAATGCACAAACAGTAATTTCTCCGCATTGCAAGGTGAAATTCTGAAATTTTTTGCTTTTTCCTGCTCCTCTTAGCATGATAAACAAGATTCAAAGAGAGTGAGATAACAGCTCCTTTCATTCAGTCAGTAGCTTCAATCATTTCTGGACGTTTTTCAATGGCAAAAATCAATGAATATTGTAAATGCACAAACAGTAATTTCTCCGCATTGCAAGGTGCAATTCTGAAATTTTTTGCTTTTTCCTGCTCCTCTTAGCATGATAAAGAAGATTCAAAGAGAGTGAGATGCCAGCTCCTTTCATTCAGTCAGTAGCTTCAATCATTTCTGGACGTTTTTCAATTGCAAAAATCAATGAATATTGTAAATGCACAAACAGTAATTTCTCCGCTTTGCAAGGTGCAATTCTGAAATTTTTTGCTTTTTCCTGCTCCTCTTAGCATGATAAAGAAGATTCAAAGAGAGTGAGATGCCAGCTACTTTCATTCAGTCAGTAGCTTCAATCATTTCTGGTATATGAATAACATGATGTTTTTCAATGGCAAAAATCAATGAATATTGTAAATGCACAAACAGTAATTTCTCCGCATTGCAAGGTGCAATTCTGAAATTTTTTGCTTTTTCCTGCTCCTCTTAGCATGATAAAGAAGATTCAAAGAGAGTGAGATGCCAGCTCCTTTCATTCAGTCAGTAGCTTCAATCATTTCTGGAAGTTTTTCAATGGCAAAAATCAATGAATATTGTAAATGCACAAACAGTAATTTCTCCGCATTGCAAGGTGCAATTCTGAAATTTTTTGCTTTTTCCTGCTCCTCTTAGCATGATAAAGAAGATTCAAAGAGAGTGAGATGCCAGCTCCTTTCATTCAGTCAGTAGCTTCAATCATTTCTGGACGTTTTTCAATGGCAAAAATCAATGAATATTGTAAATGCACAAACAGTAATTTCTCCGCATTGCAAGGTGCAATTCTGAAATTTTGTGCTTTTTCCTGCTCCTCTTAGCATGATAAAGAAGATTCAAAGAGAGTGAGATGCCAGCTCCTTTCATTCAGTCAGTAGCTTCAATCATTTCTGGAAGTTTTTCAATGGCAAAAATTAATGAATATTGTAAATGCACAAACAGTAATTTCTCCGCATTGCAAGGTGCAATTCTGAAATTTTTTGCTTTTTCCTGCTCCTCTTAGCATGATAAAGAAGATTCAAAGAGAGTGAGATGCCAGCTCCTTTCATTCAGTCAGTAGCTTCAATCATTTCTGGACGTTTTTCAATGGCAAAAATCAATGAATATTGTAAATGCACAAACAGTAATTTCTCCGCATTGCAAGGTGCAATTCTGAAATTTTTTGCTTTTTCCTGCTCCTCTTAGCATGATAAAGAAGATTCAAAGAGAGTGAGATGCCAGCTCCTTTCATTCAGTCAGTAGCTTCAATCATTTCTGGACGTTTTTCAATGGCAAAAATCAGTGAATATTGTAAATGCACAAACAGTAATTTCTCCGCATTGCAAGGTGCAATTCTGAAATTTTTTGCTTTTTCCTGCTCCTCTTAGCATGATAAAGAAGATTCAAAGAGAGTGAGATGCCAGCTCCTTTCATTCAGTCAGTAGCTTCAAACATTTCTGGTATATGAATAACATGATGTTTTTCAATGGCAAAAATCAATGAATATTGTAAATGCAAAACAGTAATTTCTCCGCATTGCAAGGTGCAATTCTGAAATTTTTTGCTTTTTCCTGCTCCTCTTAGCATGATAAAGAAGATTCAAAGAGAGTGAGATGCCAGCTCCTTTCATTCAGTCAGTAGCTTCAATCATTTCTGGACATTTTTCAATGGCAAAAATCAATGAATATTGTAAATGCACAAAACAGTAATTTCTCCGCATTGCAAGGTGCAATTCTGAAATTTTTTGCTTTTTCCTGCTCCTCTTAGCATGATAAAGAAGATTCAAAGAGAGTGAGATGCCAGCTCCTTTCATTCAGTCAGTAGCTTCAAACATTTCTGGTATATGAATAACATGATGTTTTTCAATGGCAAAAATCAATGAATATTGTAAATGCACAAACAGTAATTTCTCCGCATTGCAAGGTGCAATTCTGAAATTTTTTGCTTTTTCCTGCTCCTCTTAGCATGATAAAGAAGATTCAAAGAGAGTGAGATGCCAGCTCCTTTCATTCAGTCAATAGCTTCAATCATTTCTGGACGTTTTTCAATGGCAAAAATCAATGAATATTGTAAATGCACAAACAGTAATTTCTCCGCATTGCAAGGTGCAATTCTGAAATTTTTTGCTTTTTCCTGCTCCTCTTAGCATGATAAAGAAGATTCAAAGAGAGTGAGATGCCAGCTCCTTTCATTCAGTCAGTAGCTTCAATCATTTCTGGAAGTTTTTCAATGGCAAAAATCAATGAATATTGTAAATGCACAAACAGTAATTTCTCCGCATTGCAAGGTGCAATTCTGAAATTTTTTGCTTTTTCCTGCTCCTCTTAGCATGATAAAGAAGATTCAAAGAGAGTGAGATGCCAGCTCCTTTCATTCAGTCAGTAGCTTCAATCATTTCTGGACGTTTTTCAATGGCAAAAATCAATGAATATTGTAAATGCACAAACAGTAATTTCTCCGCATTGCAAGGTGCAATTCTGAAATTTTTTGCTTTTTCCTGCTCCTCTTAGCATGATAAAGAAGATTCAAAGAGAGTGAGATGCCAGCTCCTTTCATTCAGTCAGTAGCTTCAATCATTTCTGGACGTTTTTCAATGGCAAAAATCAATGAATATTGTAAATGCACAAACAGTAATTTCTCCGCATTGCAAGGTGCAATTCTGAAATTTTTTGCTTTTTCCTGCTCCTCTTAGCATGATAAAGAAGATTCAAAGAGAGTGAGATGCCAGCTGCTTTCATTCAGTCAGTAGCTTCAAACATTTCTGGTATATGAATAACATGATGTTTTTCAATGGCAAAAATCAATGAATATTGTAAATGCACAAACAGTAATTTCTCCGCATTGCAAGGTGCAATTCTGAAATTTTTTGCTTTTTCCTGCTCCTCTTAGCATGATAAAGAAGATTCAAAGAGAGTGAGATGCCAGCTCCTTTCGTTCAGTCAGTAGCTTCAATCATTTCTGGACGTTTTTCAATGGCAAAAATCATTGAATATTGTAAATGCAGAAACAGTAATTTCTCCGCATTGCAAGGTGCAATTCTGAAATTTTTTACTTTTTCCTGCTCCTCTTAGCATGATAAAGAAGATTCAAAGAGAGTGAGATGTCAGCTCCTTTCATTCAGTCAGTAGCTTCAATCATTTCTGGTATATGAATAACATGATGTTTTTCAATGGCAAAAATCAATGAATATTGTAAATGCACAAACAGTAATTTCTCCGCATTGCAAGGTGAAATTCTGAAATTTTTTGCTTTTTCCTGCTCCTCTTAGCATGATAAACAAGATTCAAAGAGAGTGAGATAACAGCTCCTTTCATTCAGTCAGTAGCTTCAATCATTTCTGGACGTTTTTCAATGGCAAAAATCAATGAATATTGTAAATGCACAAACAGTAATTTCTCCGCATTGCAAGGTGCAATTCTGAAATTTTTTGCTTTTTCCTGCTCCTCTTAGCATGATAAAGAAGATTCAAAGAGAGTGAGATGCCAGCTCCTTTCATTCAGTCAGTAGCTTCAATCATTTCTGGACGTTTTTCAATTGCAAAAATCAATGAATATTGTAAATGCACAAACAGTAATTTCTCCGCTTTGCAAGGTGCAATTCTGAAATTTTTTGCTTTTTCCTGCTCCTCTTAGCATGATAAAGAAGATTCAAAGAGAGTGAGATGCCAGCTACTTTCATTCAGTCAGTAGCTTCAATCATTTCTGGTATATGAATAACATGATGTTTTTCAATGGCAAAAATCAATGAATATTGTAAATGCACAAACAGTAATTTCTCCGCATTGCAAAGTGCAATTCTGAAATTTTTTGCTTTTTCCTGCTCCTCTTAGCATGATAAACAAGATTCAAAGAGAGTGAGATAACAGCTCCTTTCATTCAGTCAGTAGCTTCAATCATTTCTGGACGTTTTTCAATGGCAAAAATCAATGAATATTGTAAATGCACAAACAGTAATTTCTCCGCATTGCAAGGTGCAATTCTGAAATTTTTTGCTTTTTCCTGCTCCTCTTAGCATGATAAAGAAGATTCAAAGAGAGTGAGATGCCAGCTCCTTTCATTCAGTCAGTAGCTTCAATCATTTCTGGACGTTTTTCAATTGCAAAAATCAATGAATATTGTAAATGCACAAACAGTAATTTCTCCGCTTTGCAAGGTGCAATTCTGAAATTTTTTGCTTTTTCCTGCTCCTCTTAGCATGATAAAGAAGATTCAAAGAGAGTGAGATGCCAGCTACTTTCATTCAGTCAGTAGCTTCAATCATTTCTGGTATATGAATAACATGATGTTTTTCAATGGCAAAAATCAATGAATATTGTAAATGCACAAACAGTAATTTCTCCGCATTGCAAAGTGCAATTCTGAAATTTTTTGCTTTATCCTGCTCCTCTTAGCATGATAAAGAAGATTCAAAGAGAGTGAGATGCCAGCTCCTTTCATTCAGTCAGTAGCTTCAATCATTTCTGGAAGTTTTTCAATGGCAAAAATCAATGAATATTGTAAATGCACAAACAGTAATTTCTCCACATTGCAAGTTGCAATTCTGAAATTTTTTGCTTTTTCCTGCTCCTCTTAGCATGATAAAGAAGATTCAAAGAGAGTGAGATGCCAGCTCCTTTCATTCAGTCAGTAGCTTCAATCATTTCTGGTATATGAATAACATGATGTTTTTCAATGGCAAAAATCAATGAATTTTGTAAATGCACAAACAGTAATTTCTCCGCATTGCAAGGTGCAATTCTGAAATTTTTTGCTTTTTCCTGCTCCTCTTAGCATGATAAAGAAGATTCAAAGAGAGTGAGATGCCAGCTCCTTTCATTCAGTCAGTAGATTCAATCATTTCTGGACGTTTTTCAATGGCAAAAATCAATGAATATTGTAAATGCACAAACACTAATTTCTCCGCATTGCAAGGTGCAATTCTGAAATTTTTTGCTTTTTCCTGCTCCTCTTAGCATGATAAAGAAGATTCAAAGAGAGTGAGATGCCAGCTCCTTTCATTCAGTCAGTAGCTTCAAACATTTCTGGTATATGAATAACATGATGTTTTTCAATGGCAAAAATCAATGAATATTGTAAATGCACAAACAGTAATTTCTCCGCATTGCAAGGTGCAATTCTGAAATTTTTTGCTTTTTCCTGCTCCTCTTAGCATGATAAAGAAGATTCAAAGAGAGTGAGATGCCAGCTCCTTTCATTCAGTCAGTAGCTTCAATCATTTCTGGACGTTTTTCAATGGCAAAAATCAATGAATATTGTAAATGCACAAACAGTAATTTCTCCGCATTGCAAGGTGCAATTCTGAAATTTTTTGCTTTTTCCTGCTCCTCTTAGCATGATAAAGAAGATTCAAAGAGAGTGAGATGCCAGCTCCTTTCATTCAGTCAGTAGCTTCAAACATTTCTGGTATATGAATAACATGATGTTTTTCAATGGCAAAAATCAATGAATATTGTAAATGCACAAACAATAATTTCTCTGCATTGCAAGGTGCAATTCTGAAATTTTTTGCTTTTTCCTGCTCCTCTTAGCATGATAAAGAAGATTCAAAGAGAGTGAGATGCCAGCTCCTTTCATTCAGTCAGTAGCTTCAATCATTTCTGGACGTTTTTCAATGGCAAAAATCAATGAATATTGTAAATGCACAAACAGTAATTTCTCCGCATTGCAAGGTGCAATTCTGAAATTTTTTGCTTTTTCCTGCTCCTCTTAGCATGATAAAGAAGATTCAAAGAGAGTGAGATGCCAGCTCCTTTCATTCAGTCAGTAGCTTCAATCATTTCTGGACGTTTTTCAATGGCAAAAATCAATGAATATTGTAAATGCACAAACAGTAATTTCTCCGCATTGCAAGGTGCAATTCTGAAATTTTTTGCTTTTTCCTGCTCCTCTTAGCATGATAAAGAAGATTCAAAGAGAGTGAGATGCCAGCTCCTTTCATTCAGTCAGTAGCTTCAAACATTTCTGGTATATGAATAACATGATGTTTTTCAATGGCAAAAATCAATGAATATTGTAAATGCACAAACAGTAATTTCTCCGCATTGCAAGGTGCAATTCTGAAATTTTTTGCTTTTTCCTGCTCCTCTTAGCATGATAAAGAAGATTCAAAGAGAGTGAGATGCCAGCTCCTTTCATTCAGTCAGTAGCTTCAATCATTTCTGGACGTTTTTCAATGGCAAAAATCAATGAATATTGTAAATGCACAAACAGTAATTTCTCCGCATTGCAAGGTGCAATTCTGAAATTTTTTGCTTTTTCCTGCTCCTCTTAGCATGATAAAGAAGATGCAAAGAGAGTGAGATGCCAGCTGCTTTCATTCAGTCAGTAGCTTCAAACATTTCTGGTATATGAATAACATGATGTTTTTCAATGGCAAAAATCAATGAATATTGTAAATGCACAAACAGTAATTTCTCCGCATTGCAAGGTGCAATTCTGAAATTTTTTGCTTTTTCCTGCTCCTCTTAGCATGATAAAGAAGATTCAAAGAGAGTGAGATGCCAGCTCCTTTCGTTCAGTCAGTAGCTTCAATCATTTCTGGACGTTTTTCAATGGCAAAAATCATTGAATATTGTAAATGCACAAACAGTAATTTCTCCGCATTGCAAGGTGCAATTCTGAAATTTTTTACTTTTTCCTGCTCCTCTTAGCATGATAAAGAAGATTCAAAGAGAGTGAGATGTCAGCTCCTTTCATTCAGTCAGTAGCTTCAATCATTTCTGGTATTTGAATAACATGATGTTTTTCAATGGCAAAAATCAATGAATATTGTAAATGCACAAACAGTAATTTCTCCGCATTGCAAGGTGAAATTCTGAAATTTTTTGCTTTTTCCTGCTCCTCTTAGCATGATAAACAAGATTCAAAGAGAGTGAGATAACAGCTCCTTTCATTCAGTCAGTAGCTTCAATCATTTCTGGACGTTTTTCAATGGCAAAAATCAATGAATATTGTAAATGCACAAACAGTAATTTCTCCGCATTGCAAGGTGCAATTCTGAAATTTTTTGCTTTTTCCTGCTCCTCTTAGCATGATAAAGAAGATTCAAAGAGAGTGAGATGCCAGCTCCTTTCATTCAGTCAGTAGCTTCAATCATTTCTGGACGTTTTTCAATTGCAAAAATCAATGAATATTGTAAATGCACAAACAGTAATTTCTCCGCATTGCAAGGTGCAATTCTGAAATTTTTTGCTTTTTCCTGCTCCTCTTAGCATGATAAAGAAGATTCAAAGAGAGTGAGATGCCAGCTCCTTTCATTCAGTCAGTAGCTTCAAACATTTCTGGTATATGAATAACATGATGTTTTTCAATGGCAAAAATCAATGAATATTGTAAATGCACAAACAGTAATTTCTCCGCATTGCAAGGTGCAATTCTGAAATTTTTTGCTTTTTCCTGCTCCTCTTAGCATGATAAAGAAGATTCAAAGAGAGTGAGATGCCAGCTCCTTTCATTCAGTCAGTAGCTTCAATCATTTCTGGACGTTTTTCAATGGCAAAAATCAATGAATATTGTAAATGCACAAACAGTAATTTCTCCGCATTGCAAGGTGCAATTCTGAAATTTTTTGCTTTTTCCTGCTCCTCTTAGCATGATAAAGAAGATTCAAAGAGAGTGAGATGCCAGCTCCTTTCATTCAGTCAGTAGCTTCAAACATTTCTGGTATATGAATAACATGATGTTTTTCAATGGCAAAAATCAATGAATATTGTAAATGCACAAACAATAATTTCTCTGCATTGCAAGGTGCAATTCTGAAATTTTTTGCTTTTTCCTGCTCCTCTTAGCATGATAAAGAAGATTCAAAGAGAGTGAGATGCCAGCTCCTTTCATTCAGTCAGTAGCTTCAATCATTTCTGGACGTTTTTCAATGGCAAAAATCAATGAATATTGTAAATGCACAAACAGTAATTTCTCCGCATTGCAAGGTGCAATTCTGAAATTTTTTGCTTTTTCCTGCTCCTCTTAGCATGATAAAGAAGATTCAAAGAGAGTGAGATGCCAGCTCCTTTCATTCAGTCAGTAGCTTCAATCATTTCTGGACGTTTTTCAATGGCAAAAATCAATGAATATTGTAAATGCACAAACAGTAATTTCTCCGTATTGCAAGGTGCAATTCTGAAATTTTTTGCTTTTTCCTGCTCCTCTTAGCATGATAAAGAAGATTCAAAGAGAGTGAGATGCCAGCTCCTTTCATTCAGTCAGTAGCTTCAAACATTTCTGGTATATGAATAACATGATGTTTTTCAATGGCAAAAATCAATGAATATTGTAAATGCACAAACAGTAATTTCTCCGCATTGCAAGGTGCAATTCTGAAATTTTTTGCTTTTTCCTGCTCCTCTTAGCATGATAAAGAAGATTCAAAGAGAGTGAGATGCCAGCTCCTTTCATTCAGTCAGTAGCTTCAATCATTTCTGGACGTTTTTCAATGGCAAAAATCAATGAATATTGTAAATGCACAAACAGTAATTTCTCCGCATTGCAAGGTGCAATTCTGAAATTTTTTGCTTTTTCCTGCTCCTCTTAGCATGATAAAGAAGATTCAAAGAGAGTGAGATGCCAGCTGCTTTCATTCAGTCAGTAGCTTCAAACATTTCTGGTATATGAATAACATGATGTTTTTCAATGGCAAAAATCAATGAATATTGTAAATGCACAAACAGTAATTTCTCCGCATTGCAAGGTGCAATTCTGAAATTTTTTGCTTTTTCCTGCTCCTCTTAGCATGATAAAGAAGATTCAAAGAGAGTGAGATGCCAGCTCCTTTCGTTCAGTCAGTAGCTTCAATCATTTCTGGACGTTTTTCAATGGCAAAAATCATTGAATATTGTAAATGCACAAACAGTAATTTCTCCGCATTGCAAGGTGCAATTCTGAAATTTTTTACTTTTTCCTGCTCCTCTTAGCATGATAAAGAAGATTCAAAGAGAGTGAGATGTCAGCTCCTTTCATTCAGTCAGTAGCTTCAATCATTTCTGGTATATGAATAACATGATGTTTTTCAATGGCAAAAATCAATGAATATTGTAAATGCACAAACAGTAATTTCTCCGCATTGCAAGGTGAAATTCTGAAATTTTTTGCTTTTTCCTGCTCCTCTTAGCATGATAAACAAGATTCAAAGAGAGTGAGATAACAGCTCCTTTCATTCAGTCAGTAGCTTCAATCATTTCTGGACGTTTTTCAATGGCAAAAATCAATGAATATTGTAAATGCACAAACAGTAATTTCTCCGCATTGCAAGGTGCAATTCTGAAATTTTTTGCTTTTTCCTGCTCCTCTTAGCATGATAAAGAAGATTCAAAGAGAGTGAGATGCCAGCTCCTTTCATTCAGTCAGTAGCTTCAATCATTTCTGGACGTTTTTCAATTGCAAAAATCAATGAATATTGTAAATGCACAAACAGTAATTTCTCCGCATTGCAAGGTGCAATTCTGAAATTTTTTGCTTTTTCCTGCTCCTCTTAGCATGTTAAAGAAGATTCAAAGAGAGTGAGATGCCAGCTCCTTTCGGTCAGTCAGTAGCTTCAATCATTTCTGGACGTTTTTCAATGGTAAAAATCAATGAATATTGTAAATGCACAAACAGTAATTTCTCCGCATTGCAAGGTGCAATTCTGAAATTTTTTGCTTTTTCCTGCTCCTCTTAGCATGATAAAGAAGATTCAAAGAGAGTGAGATGCCAGCTCCTTTCATTCAGTCAGTAGCTTCAAACATTTCTGGTATATGAATAACATGATGTTTTTCAATGGCAAAAATCAATGAATATTGTAAATGCACAAACAGTAATTTCTCCGCATTGCAAGGTGCAATTCTGAAATTTTTTGCTTTTTCCTGCTCCTCTTAGCATGATAAAGAAGATTCAAAGAGAGTGAGATGCCAGCTCCTTTCATTCAGTCAGTAGCTTCAATCATTTCTGGACGTTTTTCAATGGCAAAAATCAATGAATATTGTAAATGCACAAACAGTAATTTCTCCGCATTGCAAGGTGCAATTCTGAAATTTTTTGCTTTTTCCTGCTCCTCTTAGCATGATAAAGAAGATTCAAAGAGAGTGAGATGCCAGCTCCTTTCATTCAGTCAGTAGCTTCAAACATTTCTGGTATATGAATAACATGATGTTTTTCAATGGCAAAAATCAATGAATATTGTAAATGCACAAACAATAATTTCTCTGCATTGCAAGGTGCAATTCTGAAATTTTTTGCTTTTTCCTGCTCCTCTTAGCATGATAAAGAAGATTCAAAGAGAGTGAGATGCCAGCTCCTTTCATTCAGTCAGTAGCTTCAATCATTTCTGGACGTTTTTCAATGGCAAAAATCAATGAATATTGTAAATGCACAAACAGTAATTTCTCCGCATTGCAAGGTGCAATTCTGAAATTTTTTGCTTTTTCCTGCTCCTCTTAGCATGATAAAGAAGATTCAAAGAGAGTGAGATGCCAGCTCCTTTCATTCAGTCAGTAGCTTCAATCATTTCTGGACGTTTTTCAATGGCAAAAATCAATGAATATTGTAAATGCACAAACAGTAATTTCTCCGCATTGCAAGGTGCAATTCTGAAATTTTTTGCTTTTTCCTGCTCCTCTTAGCATGATAAAGAAGATTCAAAGAGAGTGAGATGCCAGCTCCTTTCATTCAGTCAGTAGCTTCAAACATTTCTGGTATATGAATAACATGATGTTTTTCAATGGCAAAAATCAATGAATATTGTAAATGCACAAACAGTAATTTCTCCGCATTGCAAGGTGCAATTCTGAAATTTTTTGCTTTTTCCTGCTCCTCTTAGCATGATAAAGAAGATTCAAAGAGAGTGAGATGCCAGCTCCTTTCATTCAGTCAGTAGCTTCAATCATTTCTGGACGTTTTTCAATGGCAAAAATCAATGAATATTGTAAATGCACAAACAGTAATTTCTCCGCATTGCAAGGTGCAATTCTGAAATTTTTTGCTTTTTCATGCTCCTCTTAGCATGATAAAGAAGATTCAAAGAGAGTGAGATGCCAGCTGCTTTCATTCAGTCAGTAGCTTCAAACATTTCTGGTATATGAATAACATGATGTTTTTCAATGGCAAAAATCAATGAATATTGTAAATGCACAAACAGTAATTTCTCCGCATTGCAAGGTGCAATTCTGAAATTTTTTGCTTTTTCCTGCTCCTCTTAGCATGATAAAGAAGATTCAAAGAGAGTGAGATGCCAGCTCCTTTCGTTCAGTCAGTAGCTTCAATCATTTCTGGACGTTTTTCAATGGCAAAAATCAATGAATATTGTAAATGCACAAACAGTAATTTCTCCGCATTGCAAGGTGCAATTCTGAAATTTTTTACTTTTTCCTGCTCCTCTTAGCATGATAAAGAAGATTCAAAGAGAGTGAGATGTCAGCTCCTTTCATTCAGTCAGTAGCTTCAATCATTTCTGGTATATGAATAACATGATGTTTTTCAATGGCAAAAATCAATGAATATTGTAAATGCACAAACAGTAATTTCTCCGCATTGCAAGGTGAAATTCTGAAATTTTTTGCTTTTTCCTGCTCCTCTTAGCATGATAAACAAGATTCAAAGAGAGTGAGATAACAGCTCCTTTCATTCAGTCAGTAGCTTCAATCATTTCTGGACGTTTTTCAATGGCAAAAATCAATGAATATTGTAAATGCACAAACAGTAATTTCTCCGCATTGCAAGGTGCAATTCTGAAATTTTTTGCTTTTTCCTGCTCCTCTTAGCATGATAAAGAAGATTCAAAGAGAGTGAGATGCCAGCTCCTTTCATTCAGTCAGTAGCTTCAATCATTTCTGGACATTTTTCAATTGCAAAAATCAATGAATATTGTAAATGCACAAACAGTAATTTCTCCGCATTGCAAGGTGCAATTCTGAAATTTTTTGCTTTTTCCTGCTCCTCTTAGCATGATAAAGAAGATTCAAAGAGAGTGAGATGCCAGCTACTTTCAATCAGTCAGTAGCTTCAATCATTTCTGGTATATGAATAACATGATGTTTTTCAATGGCAAAAATCAATGAATATTGTAAATGCACAAACAGTAATTTCTCCGCATTGCAAGGTGCAATTCTGAAATTTTTTGCTTTATCCTGCTCCTCTTAGCATGATAAAGAAGATTCAAAGAGAGTGAGATGCCAGCTCCTTTCATTCAGTCAGTAGCTTCAATCATTTCTGGACGTTTTTCAATGGCAAAAATCAATGAATATTGTAAATGCACAAACAGTAATTTCTCCGCATTGCAAGGTGCAATTCTGAAATTTTTTGCTTTTTCCTGCTCCTCTTAGCATGATAAAGAAGATTCAAAGAGAGTGAGATGCCAGCTCCTTTCATTCAGTCAGTAGCTTCAATCATTTCTGGTATATGAATAACATGATGTTTTTCAATGGCAAAAATCAATGAATATTGTAAATGCACAAACAGTAATTTCTCCGCATTGCAAGGTGCAATTCTGAAATTTTTTGCTTTTTCCTGCTCCTCTTAGCATGATAAAGAAGATTCAAAGAGAGTGAGATGCCAGCTCCTTTCATTCAGTCAGTAGATTCAATCATTTCTGGACGTTTTTCAATGGCAAAAATCAATGAATATTGTAAATGCACAAACACTAATTTCTCCGCATTGCAAGGTGCAATTCTGAAATTTTTTGCTTTTTCCTGCTCCTCTTAGCATGATAAAGAAGATTCAAAGAGAGTGAGATGCCAGCTCCTTTCATTCAGTCAGTAGCTTCAAACATTTCTGGTATATGAATAACATGATGTTTTTCAATGGCAAAAATCAATGAATATTGTAAATGCACAAACAGTAATTTCTCCGCATTGCAAGGTGCAATTCTGAAATTTTTTGCTTTTTCCTGCTCCTCTTAGCATGTTAAAGAAGATTCAAAGAGAGTGAGATGCCAGCTCCTTTCGGTCAGTCAGTAGCTTCAATCATTTCTGGACGTTTTTCAATGGTAAAAATCAATGAATATTGTAAATGCACAAACAGTAATTTCTCCGCATTGCAAGGTGCAATTCTGAAATTTTTTGCTTTTTCCTGCTCCTCTTAGCATGATAAAGAAGATTCAAAGAGAGTGAGATGCCAGCTCCTTTCATTCAGTCAGTAGCTTCAAACATTTCTGGTATATGAATAACATGATGTTTTTCAATGGCAAAAATCAATGAATATTGTAAATGCACAAACAGTAATTTCTCCGCATTGCAAGGTGCAATTCTGAAATTTTTTGCTTTTTCCTGCTCCTCTTAGCATGATAAAGAAGATTCAAAGAGAGTGAGATGCCAGCTCCTTTCATTCAGTCAGTAGCTTCAATCATTTCTGGACGTTTTTCAATGGCAAAAATCAATGAATATTGTAAATGCACAAACAGTAATTTCTCCGCATTGCAAGGTGCAATTCTGAAATTTTTTGCTTTTTCCTGCTCCTCTTAGCATGATAAAGAAGATTCAAAGAGAGTGAGATGCCAGCTCCTTTCATTCAGTCAGTAGCTTCAAACATTTCTGGTATATGAATAACATGATGTTTTTCAATGGCAAAAATCAATGAATATTGTAAATGCACAAACAGTAATATCTCCACATTGCAAGGTGCAATTCTGAAATTTTTTGCTTTTTCCTGCTAATCCTAGCATGATAAAGAAGATTCAAAGAGAGTGAGATGCCAGCTCCTTTCATTCAGTCAGTAGCTTCAAACATTTCTGGACGTTTTTCAATGGCAAAAATCAATGAATATTGTAAATGCACAAACAGTAATATCTCCACATTGCAAGGTGCAATTCTGAAATTTTTTGCTTTTTCCTGCTAATCCTCGCATGATAAAGAAGATTCAAAGAGAGTGAGATGCCAGCTCCTTTCATTCAGTCAGTAGCTTCAAACATTTCTGGTATATGAAAAACATGTTTTTCAATGGCAAAAATCAATGAATATTGTAAATGCACAAACAGTAATATCTCCACATTGCAAGGTGCAATTCTGAAATTTTTTGCTTTTTCCTGCTAATCCTAGCATGATAAAGAAGATTCAAAGAGAGTGAGATGCCAGCTCCTTTCATTCAGTCAGTAGCTTCAAACATTTCTGGACGTTTTTCAATGGCAAAAATCAATGAATATTGTAAATGCACAAACAGTAATATCTCCACATTGCAAGGTGCAATTCTGAAATTTTTTGCTTTTTCCTGCTCCTCTTAGCATGATAAAGAAGATTCAAAGAGAGTGAGATGCCAGCTCCTTTCATTCAGTCAGTAGCTTCAAACATTTCTGGTATATGAATAACATGATGTTTTTCAATGGCAAAAATCAATGAATATTGTAAATGCACAAACAGTAATATCTCCACATTGCAAGGTGCAATTCTGAAATTTTTTGCTTTTTCCTGCTACTCCTAGCATGATAAAGAAGATTCAAAGAGAGTGAGATGCCAGCTCCTTTCATTCAGTCAGTAGCTTCAAACATTTCTGGACGTTTTTCAATGGCAAAAATCAATGAATATTGTAAATGCACAAACAGTAATATCTCCACATTGCAAGGTGCAATTCTGAAATTTTTTGCTTTTTCCTGCTAATCCTAGCATGATAAAGAAGATTCAAAGAGAGTGAGATGCCAGCTCCTTTCATTCAGTCAGTAGCTTCAAACATTTCTGGACGTTTTTCAATGACAAAAATCTATGAATATTGTAAATGCACAAACAGTAATTTCTCCGCATTGCAATTTGCAATTCTGAAATTTTTTGCTTTTTCCTGCTCCTCTTAGCATGATAAAGAAGATTCAAAGAGAGTGAGATGCCAGCTCCTTTCATTCAGTCAGTAGCTTCAATCATTTCTGGGTATGAATAACATGATGTTTTTCAATGGCAAAAATCAATGAATATTGTAAATGCACAAACAGTAATTTCTCCACATTGCAAGGTGCAATTCTGAAATTTTTTGCTTTTTCCTGCTCCTCTTAGCATGATACAGAAGATTCAAAGAGAGTGAGATGCCAGCTCCTTTCATTCAGTCAGTAGCTTCAATCATTTCTGGACGTTTTTCAATGGCAAAAATCAATGAATATTGTAAATGCACAAACAGTAATTTCTCCGCATTGCAAGGTGCAATTCTGAAATTTTTTGCTTTTTCCTGCTCCTCTTAGCATGATAAAGAAGATTCAAAGAGAGTGAGATGCCAGCTCCTTTCATTCAGTCAGTAGCTTCAATCATTTCTGGACATTTTTCAATGGCAAAAATCAATGAATATTGTAAATGCACAAACAGTAATTTCTCCGCATTGCAAGGTGCAATTCTGAATTTTTTTGCTTTTTCCTGCTCCTCTTAGCATGATAAAGAAGATTCAAAGAGAGTGAGATGCCAGCTCCTTTCATTCAGTCAGTAGCTTCAAACATTTCTGGTATAAACATTTCTGGACGTTTTTCAATGGCAAAAATCAATGAATATTGTAAATGCACAAACAGTAATATCTCCACATTGCAAGGTGCAATTCTGAAATTTTTTGCTTTTTCCTGCTAATCCTAGCATGATAAAGAAGATTCAAAGAGAGTGAGATGCCAGCTCCTTTCATTCAGTCAGTAGCTTCAATCATTTCTGGTATATGAATAACATGATGTTTTTCAATGGCAAAAATCAATGAATATTGTAAATGCACAAACAGTAATTTCTCCGCATTGCAAGGTGCAATTCTGAAATTTTTTGCTTTTTCCTGCTCCTCTTAGCATGGTAAAGAAGATTCAAAGAGAGTGAGATGCCAGCTCCTTTCATTCAGTCAGTAGCTTCAATCATTTCTGGACGTTTTTCAATGGCAAAAATCAATGAATATTGTAAATGCACAAACAGTAATTTCTCCGCATTGCAAGGTGCAATTCTGAAATTTTTTGCTTTTTCCTGCTCCTCTTAGCATGATAAAGAAGATTCAAAGAGAGTGAGATGCCAGCTCCTTTCATTCAGTCAGTAGCTTCAATCATTTCTGGACGTTTTTCAATGGCAAAAATCAATGAATATTGTAAATGCACAAACAGTAATTTCTCCGCATTGCAAGGTGCAATTCTGAAATGTTTTGCTTTTTCCTGCTCCTCTTAGCATGATAAAGAAGATTCAAAGAGAGTGAGATGCCAGCTCCTTTCATTCAGTCAGTAGCTTCAATCATTTCTGGGTATGAATAACATGATGTTTTTCAATGGCAAAAATCAATGAATATTGTAAATGCACAAACAGTAATTTCTCCACATTGCAAGGTGCAATTCTGAAATTTTTTGCTTTTTCCTGCTCCTCTTAGCATGATAAAGAAGATTCAAAGTGAGTGAGATGCCAGCTCCTTTCATTCAGTCAGTAGCTTCAATCATTTCTGGACATTTTTCAATGGCAAAAATCAATGAATATTGTAAATGCACAAACAGTAATTTCTCCGCATTGCAAGGTGCAATTCTGAATTTTTTTGCTTTTTCCTGCTCCTCTTAGCATGATAAAGAAGATTCAAAGAGAGTGAGATGCCAGCTCCTTTCATTCAGTCAGTAGCTTCAAACATTTCTGGTATAAACATTTCTGGACGTTTTTCAATGGCAAAAATCAATGAATATTGTAAATGCACAAACAGTAATATCTCCACATTGCAAGGTGCAATTCTGAAATTTTTTGCTTTTTCCTGCTAATCCTAGCATGATAAAGAATATTCAAATAGAGTGAGATGCCAGCTCCTTTCATTCAGTCAGTAGCTTCAAACATTTCTGGACGTTTTTCAATGGCAAAAATCAATGCATATTGTAAATGCACAAACAGTAATATCTCCACATTGCAAGGTGCAATTCTGAAATTTTTTGCTTTTTCCTGCTAATCCTAGCATGATAAAGAAGATTCAAAGAGAGTGAGATGCCAGGTCCTTTCATTCAGTCAGTAGCCTCAAACATTTCTGGTATATGAATAACATGATGTTTTTCAATGGCAAAAATCAATGAATATTGTAAATGCACAAACAGTAATATCTCCACATTGCAAGGTGCAATTCTGAAATTTTTTGCTTTTTCCTGCTAATCCTAGCATGATAAAGAAGATTCAAAGAGAGTGAGATGCCAGCTCCTTTCATTCAGTCAGTAGCTTCAAACATTTCTGGACGTTTTTCAATGGCAAAAATCAATGAATATTGTAAATGCACAAACAGTAATATCTCCACATTGCAAGGTGCAATTCTGAAATTTTTTGCTTTTTCCTGCTACTCCTAGCATGATAAAGAAGATTCAAAGAGAGTGAGATGCCAGCTCCTTTCATTCAGTCAGTAGCTTCAAACATTTCTGGACGTTTTTCAATGGCAAAAATCAATGAATATTGTAAATGCACAAACAGTAATATCTCCACATTGCAAGGTGCAATTCTGAAATTTTTTGCTTTTTCCTGCTAATCCTAGCATGATAAAGAAGATTCAAATAGAGTGAGATGCCAGCTCCTTTCATTCAGTCAGTAGCTTCAAACATTTCTGTACGTTTTTCAATGGCAAAAATCAATGAATATTGTAAATGCACAAACAGTAATATCTAAACATTGCAAGGTGCAATTCTGAAATTTTTTGCTTTTTCCTGCTAATCCTAGCATGATAAAGAAGATTCAAAGATAGTGAGATGCCAGATCCTTTCATTCAGTCAGTAGCTTCAAACATTTCTGGTATATGAATAACATGATGTTTTTCAATGGCAAAAATCAATGAATATTGTAAATGCACAAACAGTAATATCTCCACATTGCAAGGTGCAATTCTGAAATTTTTTGCTTTTTCCTGCTAATCCTAGCATGATAAAGAACATTCAAAGTGAGTGAGATGCCAGCTCCCTTCATTCAGTCAGTAGCTTCAAACATTTCTGGACGTTTTTCAATGGCAAAAATCAATGAATACTGTAAATGCACAAACAGTAAGATCTCCACATTGCAAGGTGCAATTCTGAAACCTTGCAATGCGGAGAAATTACTGTTTGTGCATTTACAATATTCATTGATTTTTGCCATTGAAAAACGTCCAGAAATGATTGAAGCTACTGACTGAATGAAAGGAGCTGGCATCTCACTCTCTTTGAATCTTCTTTATCATGCTAAGAGGAGCAGGAAAAAGCAAAAAATTTCAGAATTGCACCTTGCAATGCGGAGAAATTACTGTTTGTGCATTTACAATATTCATTGATTTTTGCCATTGAAAAACATCATGTTATACATATACCAGAAATGTTTGAAGCTACTGACTGAATGAAAGGAGCTGGCATCTCACTCTCTTTGAATCTTCTTTATCATGCTAAGAGGAGCAGGAAAAAGCAAAAAATTTCAGAATTGCACCTTGCAATGCGGAGAAATTACTGTTTGTGCATTTACAATATTCATTGATTTTTGCCATTGAAAAACGTCCAGAAATGATTGAAGCTACTGACTGAATGAAAGGAGCTGGCATCTCACTCTCTTTGAATCTTCTTTATCATGCTAAGAGGAGCAGGAAAAAGCAAAAAATTTCAGAATTGCACCTTGCAATGCGGAGAAATTACTGTTTGTGCATTTACAATATTCATTGATTTTTGCCATTGAAAAACGTCCAGAAATGATTGAAGCTACTGACTGAATGAAAGGAGCTGGCATCTCACTCTCTTTGAATCTTCTTTATCATGCTAAGAGGAGCAGGAAAAAGCAAAAAATTTCAGAATTGCAACTTGCAATGCGGAGAAATTACTGTTTGTGCATTTACAATATTCATTGATTTTTGCCATTGAAAAACATCATGTTATTCATATACCAGAAATGATTGAAGCTACTGACTGAATGAAAGGAGCTGGCATCTCACTCTCTTTGAATCTTCTTTATCATGCTAAGAGGAGCAGGAAAAAGCAAAAAATTTCAGAATTGCACCTTGCAATGCGGAGAAATTACTGTTTGTGCATTTACAATATTCATTGATTTTTGCCATTGAAAAACATCATGTTATTCATATACCAGAAATGTTTGAAGCTACTGACTGAATGAAAGGAGCTGGCATCTCACTCTCTTTGAATCTTCTTTATCATGCTAAGAGGAGCAGGAAAAAGCAAAAAATTTCAGAATTGCACCTTGCAATGCGGAGAAATTACTGTTTGTGCATTTACAATATTCATTGATTTTTGCCATTGAAAAACGTCCAGAAATGATTGAAGCTACTGACTGAATGAAAGGAGCTGGCATCTCACTCTCTTTGAATCTTCTTTATCATGCTGAGAGGAGCAGGAGAATGCAAGAAATTTCAGAATTGCACCTTGCAATGCGGAGAAATTACTGTTTGTGCATTTACAATATTCATTGATTTTTGCCATTGAAAAACATCCAGAAATGATTGAAGCTACTGACTGAATGAAAGGAGCTGGCATCTCACTCTCTTTGAATCTTCTTTATCATGCTAAGAGGAGCAGGAAAAAGCCAAAAATTTCAGAATTGCACCTTGCAATGCGGAGAAATTACTGTTTGTGCATTTACAATATTCATTGATTTTTGCCATTGAAAAACATCATGTTATTCATATACCAGAAATGATTGAAGCTACTGACTGAATGAAAGGAGCTGGCATCTCACTCTCTTTGAATCTTCTTTATCATGCAAAGAGGAGCAGGAAAAAGCAAAAAATTTCAGAATTGCACCTTGCAATGCGGAGAAATTACTGTTTGTGCATTTACAATATTCATTGATTTTTGCCATTGAAAAACGTCCAGAAATGATTGAAGCTACTGACTGAATGAAAGGAGCTGGCATCTCACTCTCTTTGAATCTTCTTTATCATGCTAAGAGGATCAGGAAAAAGCAAAAAATTTCAGAATTGCACCTTGCAATGCGGAGAAATTACTGTTTGTGCATTTACAATATTCATTGATTTTTGCCATTGAAAAATGTCCAGAAATGATTGAAGCTGCTGACTGAATGAAAGGAGCTGGCATCTCACTCTCTTTGAATCTTCTTTATCATGCTAAGAGGAGCAGGAAAAAGCAAAAAATTTCAGAATTGCACCTTGCAATGCGGAGAAATTACTGTTTGTGCATTTACAATATTCATTGATTTTTGCCATTGAAAAACATCATGTTATTCATATACCAGAAATGATTGAAGCTACTGACTGAATGAAAGGAGCTGGCATCTCACTCTCTTTGAATCTTCTTTATCATGCTAAGAGGAGCAGGAAAAAGCAAAAAATTTCAGAATTGCACCTTGCAATGCGGAGAAATTACTGTTTGTGCATTTACAATATTCATTGATTTTTGCCATTGAAAAACGTCCAGAAATGATTGAAGCTACTGACTGAATGAAAGGAGCTGGCATCTCACTCTCTTTGAATCTTCTTTATCATGCTAAGAGGAGCAGGAAAAAGCAAAAAATTTCAGAATTGCACCTTGCAATGCGGAGAAATTACTGTTTGTGCATTTACAATATTCATTGATTTTTGCCATTGAAAAACGTCCAGAAATGATTGAAGCTACTGACTGAATGAAAGGAGCTGGCATCTCACTCTCTTTGAATCTTCTTTATCATGCTAAGAGGAGCAGGAAAAAGCAAAAAATTTCAGAATTGCACCTTGCAATGCGGAGAAATTACTGTTTGTGCATTTACAATATTCATTGATTTTTGCCATTGAAAAACATCATGTTATTCATATACCAGAAATGTTTGAAGCTACTGACTGAATGAAAGGAGCTGGCATCTCACTCTCTTTGAATCTTCTTTATCATGCTAAGAGGAGCAGGAAAAAGCAAAAAATTTCAGAATTGCACCTTGCAATGCGGAGAAATTACTGTTTGTGCATTTACAATATTCATTGATTTTTGCCATTGAAAAACGTCCAGAAATGATTGAAGCTACTGACTGAATGAAAGGAGCTGGCATCTCACTCTCTTTGAATCTTCTTTATCATGCTAAGAGGAGCAGGAAAAAGCAAAAAATTTCAGAATTGCACATTGCAATGCGGAGAAATTACTGTTTGTGCATTTACAATATTCATTGATTTTTGCCATTGAAAAACATCATGTTATTCATATACCAGAAATGATTGAAGCTACTGACTGAATGAAAGGAGCTGGCATCTCGCTCTCTTTGAATCTTCTTTATCATGCTAAGAGGAGCAGGAAAAAGCAAAAAATTTCAGAATTGCACCTTGCAATGCGGAGAAATTACTGTTTGTGCATTTACAATATTCATTGATTTTTGCCATTGAAAAACGTCCAGAAATGATTGAAGCTACTGACTGAATGAAAGGAGCTGGCATCTCACTCTCTTTGAATCTTCTTTATCATGCTAAGAGGAGCAGGAAAAAGCAAAAAATTTCAGAATTGCACCTTGCAATGTGGAGAAATTACTGTTTGTGCATTTACAATATTCATTGATTTTTGCCATTGAAAAACATCATGTTACTCATATACCAGAAATGATTGAAGCTACTGACTGAATGAAAGGAGCTGGCATCTCACTCTCTTTGAATCTTCTTTATCATGCTAAGAGGAGCAGGAAAAAGCAAAAAATTTCAGAATTGCACCTTGCAATGCGGAGAAATTACTGTTTGTGCATTTACAATATTCATTGATTTTTGCCATTGAAAAACGTCCAGAAATGATTGAAGCTACTGACTGAATGAAAGGAGCTGGCATCTCACTCTCTTTGAATCTTCTTTATCATGCTAAGAGGAGCAGGAAAAAGCAAAAAATTTCAGAATTGCACCTTGCAATGCGGAGAAATTACTGTTTGTGCTTTTACAATATTCATTGATTTTTGCCATTGAAAAACATCATGTTATTCATATACCAGAAATGTTTGAAGCTACTGACTGAATGAAAGGAGCTGGCATCTCACTCTCTTTGAATCTTCTTTATCATGCTAAGAGGAGCAGGAAAAAGCAAAAAATTTCAGAATTGCACCTTGCAATGCGGAGAAATTACTGTTTGTGCATTTACAATATTCATTGATTTTTGCCATTGAAAAACGTCCAGAAATGATTGAAGCTACTGACTGAATGAAAGGAGCTGGCATCTCACTCTCTTTGAATCTTCTTTATAATGCTAAGAGGAGCAGGAAAAAGCAAAAAATTTCAGAATTGCACCTTGCAATGCGGAGAAATTACTGTTTGTGCATTTACAATATTCATTGATTTTTGCCATTGAAAAACGTCCAGAAATGATTGAAGCTACTGACTGAATGAAAGGAGCTGGCATCTCACTCTCTTTGAATCTTCTTTATCATGCTAAGAGGAGCAGGAAAAAGCAAAAAATTTCAGAATTGCAACTTGCAATGCGGAGAAATTACTGTTTGTGCATTTACAATATTCATTGATTTTTGCCATTGAAAAACATCATGTTATTCATATACCAGAAATGATTGAAGCTACTGACTGAATGAAAAGAGCTGGCATCTCACTCTCTTTGAATCTTCTTTATCATGCCAAGAGGAGCAGGAAAAAGCAAAAAATTTCAGAATTGCACCTTGCAATGCGGAGAAATTACTGTTTGTGCATTTACAATATTCATTGATTTTTGCCATTGAAAAACGTCCAGAAATGATTGAAGCTACTGACTGAATGAAAGGAGCTGGCATCTCACTCTCTTTGAATCTTCTTTATCATGCTAAGAGGAGCAGGAAAAAGCAAAAAATTTCAGAATTGCACCTTGCAATGCGGAGAAATTACTGTTTGTGCATTTACAATTTTCATTGATTTTTGCCATTGAAAAACGTCCAGAAATGATTGAAGCTACTGACTGAATGAAAGGAGCTGGCATCTCACTCTCTTTGAATCTTCTTTATCATGCTAAGAGGAGCAGGAAAAAGCAAAAAATTTCAGAATTGCACCTTGCAATGCGGAGAAATTACTGTTTGTGCATTTACAATATTCATTAATTTTTGCCATTGAAAAACATCATGTTATTCATATCCCAGAAATGTTTGAAGCTACTGACTGAATGAAAGAAGCTGGCATCTCACTCTCTTTGAATCTTCTTTATCATGCTAAGAGGAGCAGGAAAAAGCAAAAAATTTCAGAATTGCACCTTGCAATGCGGAGAAATTACTGTTTGTGCATTTACAATATTCATTGATTTTTGCCATTGAAAAACGTCCAGAAATGATTGAAGCTACTGACTGAATGAAAGGAGCTGGCATCTCACTCTCTTTGAATCTTCTTTATCATGCTAAGAGGAGCAGGAAAAAGCAAAAAATTTCAGAATTGCACCTTGCAATGCGGAGAAATTACTGTTTGTGCATTTACAATATTCATTGATTTTTGCCATTGAAAAACATCATGTTATTCATATACCAGAAATGTTTGAAGCTACTGACTGAATGAAAGGAGCTGGCATCTCACTCTCTTTGAATCTTCTTTATCATGCTAAGAGGAGCAGGAAAAAGCAAAAAATTTCAGAATTGCACCTTGCAATGCGGAGAAATTACTGTTTGTGCATTTACAATATTCATTGATTTTTGCCATTGAAAAACGTCCAGAAATGATTGAAGCTACTGACTGAATGAAAGGAGCTGGCATCTCACTCTCTTTGAATCTTCTTTATCATGCTAAGAGGAGCAGGAAAAAGCAAAAAATTTCAGAATTGCACCTTGCAATGCGGAGAAATTACTGTTTGTGCATTTACAATATTCATTGATTTTTGCCATTGAAAAACGTCCAGAAATGATTGAAGCTACTGACTGAATGAAAGGAGCTGGCATCTCACTCTCTTTGAATCTTCTTTATCATGCTAAGAGGAGCAGGAAAAAGCAAAAAATTTCAGAATTGCAACTTGCAATGCGGAGAAATTACTGTTTGTGCATTCACAATATTCATTGACTTTTGCCATTGAAAAACATCATGTTATTCATATACCAGAAATGATTGAAGCTACTGATTGAATGAAAGGAGCTGGCATCTCACTCTCTTTGAATCTTCTTTATCATGCTAAGAGGAGCAGGAAAAAGCAAAAAATTTCAGAATTGCACCTTGCAATGCGGAGAAATTACTGTTTGTGCATTTACAATATTCATTGATTTTTGCCATTGAAAAACGTCCAGAAATGATTGAAGCTACTGACTGAATGAAAGGAGCTGGCATCTCACTCTCTTTGAATCTTCTTTATCATGCTAAGAGGAGCAGGAAAAAGCAAAAAATTTCAGAATTGCACCTTGCAATGCGGAGAAATTACTGTTTGTGCATTTACAATATTCATTGATTTTTGCCATTGAAAAACGTCCAGAAATGATTGAAGCTACTGACTGAATGAAAGGAGCTGGCATCTCACTCTCTTTGAATCTTCTTTATCATGCTAAGAGGAGCAGGAAAAAGCAAAAAATTTCAGAATTGCACCTTGCAATGCGGAGAAATTACTGTTTGTGCATTTACAATATTCATTAATTTTTGCCATTGAAAAACATCATGTTATTCATATCCCAGAAATGTTTGAAGCTACTGACTGAATGAAAGAAGCTGGCATCTCACTCTCTTTTAATCTTCTTTATCATGCTAAGAGGAGCAGGAAAAAGCAAAAAATTTCAGAATTGCACCTTGCAATGCGGAGAAATTACTGTTTGTGCATTTACAATATTCATTGATTTTTGCCATTGAAAAACGTCCAGAAATGATTGAAGCTACTGACTGAATGAAAGGAGCTGGCATCTCACTCTCTTTGAATCTTCTTTATCATGCTAAGAGGAGCAGGAAAAAGCAAAAAATTTCAGAATTGCACCTTGCAATGCGGAGAAATTACTGTTTGTGCATTTACAATATTCATTGATTTTTGCCATTGAAAAACATCATGTTATTCATATACCAGAAATGATTGAAGCTACTGACTGAATGAAAGGAGCTGGCATCTCACTCTCTTTGAATCTTCTTTATCATGCAAAGAGGAGCAGGAAAAAGCAAAAAATTTCAGAATTGCACCTTGCAATGCGGAGAAATTACTGTTTGTGCATTTACAATATTCATTGATTTTTGCCATTGAAAAACGTCCAGAAATGATTGAAGCTACTGACTGAATGAAAGGAGCTGGCATCTCACTCTCTTTGAATCTTCTTTATCATGCTAAGAGGAGCAGGAAAAAGCAAAAAATTTCAGAATTGCACCTTGCAATGCGGAGAAATTACTGTTTGTGCATTTACAATATTCATTGATTTTTGCCATTGAAAAACGTCCAGAAATGATTGAAGCAACTGACTGAATGAAAGGAGCTGGCATCTCACTCTCTTTGAATCTTCTTTATCATGCTAAGAGGAGCAGGAAAAAGCAAAAAATTTCAGAATTGCACCTTGCAATGCGGAGAAATTACTGTTTGTGCATTTACAATATTCATTGATTTTTGCCATTGAAAAACGTCCAGAAATAATTGAAGCTACTGACTGAATGAAAGGAGCTGTCATCTCACTCTCTTTGAATCTTCTTTATCATGCTAAGAGGAGCAGGAAAATGCAAAAAATTTCAGAATTGCAACTTGCAATGCGGAGAAATTACTGTTTGTGCATTTACAATATTCATTGATTTTTGCCATTGAAAAACATCATGTTATTTATATACCAGAAATGATTGAAGCTACTGACTGAATGAAAGGAGCTGGCATCTCACTCTCTTTGAATCTTCTTTATCATGCTAAGAGGAGCAGGAAAAAGCAAAAAATTTCAGAATTGCACCTTGCAATGCGGAGAAATTACTGTTTGTGCATTTACAATATTCATTGATTTTTGCCATTGAAAAACGTCCAGAAATGATTGAAGCTACTGACTGAATGAAAGGAGCTGGCATCTCACTCTCTTTGAATCTTCTTTATCATGCTAAGAGGAGCAGGAAAAAGCAAAAAATTTCAGAATTGCACCTTGCAATGCGGAGAAATTACTGTTTGTGCATTTACAATATTCATTGATTTTTGCCATTGAAAAACGTCCAGAAATGATTGAAGCAACTGACTGAATGAAAGGAGCTGGCATCTCACTCTCTTTGAATCTTCTTTATCATGCTAAGAGGAGCAGGAAAAAGCAAAAAATTTCAGAATTGCACCTTGCAATGCGGAGAAATTACTGTTTGTGCATTTACAATATTCATTGATTTTTGCCATTGAAAAACGTCCAGAAATAATTGAAGCTACTGACTGAATGAAAGGAGCTGGCATCTCACTCTCTTTGAATCTTCTTTATCATGCTAAGAGGAGCAGGAAAAAGCAAAAAATTTCAGAATTGCAACTTGCAATGCGGAGAAATTACTGTTTGTGCATTTACAATATTCATTGATTTTTGCCATTGAAAAACATCATGTTATTTATATACCAGAAATGATTGAAGCTACTGACTGAATGAAAGGAGCTGGCATCTCACTCTCTTTGAATCTTCTTTATCATGCTAAGAGGAGCAGGAAAAAGCAAAAAATTTCAGAATTGCACCTTGCAATGCGGAGAAATTACTGTTTGTGCATTTACAATATTCATTGATTTTTGCCATTGAAAAACGTCCAGAAATGATTGAAGCTACTGACTGAATGAAAGGAGCTGGCATCTCACTCTCTTTGAATCTTCTTTATCATGCTAAGAGGAGCAGGAAAAAGCAAAAAATTTCAGAATTGCACCTTGCAATGCGGAGAAATTACTGTTTGTGCTTTTACAATATTCATTGATTTTTGCCATTGAAAAACATCATGTTATTCATATACCAGAAATGTTTGAAGCTACTGACTGAATGAAAGGAGCTGGCATCTCACTCTCTTTGAATCTTCTTTATCATGCTAAGAGGAGCAGGAAAAAGCAAAAAATTTCAGAATTGCACCTTGCAATGCGGAGAAATTACTGTTTGTGCATTTACAATATTCATTGATTTTTGCCATTGAAAAACGTCCAGAAATGATTGAAGCAACTGACTGAATGAAAGGAGCTGGCATCTCACTCTCTTTGAATCTTCTTTATCATGCTAAGAGGAGCAGGAAAAAGCAAAAAATTTCAGAATTGCACCTTGCAATGCGGAGAAATTACTGTTTGTGCATTTACAATATTCATTGATTTTTGCCATTGAAAAACGTCCAGAAATAATTGAAGCTACTGACTGAATGAAAGGAGCTGGCATCTCACTCTCTTTGAATCTTCTTTATCATGCTAAGAGGAGCAGGAAAATGCAAAAAATTTCAGAATTGCAACTTGCAATGCGGAGAAATTACTGTTTGTGCATTTACAATATTCATTGATTTTTGCCATTGAAAAACATCATGTTATTTATATACCAGAAATGATTGAAGCTACTGACTGAATGAAAGGAGCTGGCATCTCACTCTCTTTGAATCTTCTTTATCATGCTAAGAGGAGCAGGAAAAAGCAAAAAATTTCAGAATTGCACCTTGCAATGCGGAGAAATTACTGTTTGTGCATTTACAATATTCATTGATTTTTGCCATTGAAAAACGTCCAGAAATGATTGAAGCTACTGACTGAATGAAAGGAGCTGGCATCTCACTCTCTTTGAATCTTCTTTATCATGCTAAGAGGAGCAGGAAAAAGCAAAAAATTTCAGAATTGCACCTTGCAATGCGGAGAAATTACTGTTTGTGCTTTTACAATATTCATTGATTTTTGCCATTGAAAAACATCATGTTATTCATATACCAGAAATGTTTGAAGCTACTGACTGAATGAAAGGAGCTGGCATCTCACTCTCTTTGAATCTTCTTTATCATGCTAAGAGGAGCAGGAAAAAGCAAAAAATTTCAGAATTGCACCTTGCAATGCGGAGAAATTACTGTTTGTGCATTTACAATATTCATTGATTTTTGCCATTGAAAAACGTCCAGAAATGATTGAAGCAACTGACTGAATGAAAGGAGCTGGCATCTCACTCTCTTTGAATCTTCTTTATCATGCTAAGAGGAGCAGGAAAAAGCAAAAAATTTCAGAATTGCACCTTGCAATGCGGAGAAATTACTGTTTGTGCATTTACAATATTCATTGATTTTTGCCATTGAAAAACGTCCAGAAATAATAGAAGCTACTGACTGAATGAAAGGAGCTGGCATCTCACTCTCTTTGAATCTTCTTTATCATGCTAAGAGGAGCAGGAAAATGCAAAAAATTTCAGAATTGCAACTTGCAATGCGGAGAAATTACTGTTTGTGCATTTACAATATTCATTGATTTTTGCCATTGAAAAACATCATGTTATTTATATACCAGAAATGATTGAAGCTACTGACTGAATGAAAGGAGCTGGCATCTCACTCTCTTTGAATCTTCTTTATCATGCTAAGAGGAGCAGGAAAAAGCAAAAAATTTCAGAATTGCACCTTGCAATGCGGAGAAATTACTGTTTGTGCATTTACAATATTCATTGATTTTTGCCATTGAAAAACGTCCAGAAATGATTGAAGCTACTGACTGAATGAAAGGAGCTGGCATCTCACTCTCTTTGAATCTTCTTTATCATGCTAAGAGGAGCAGGAAAAAGCAAAAAATTTCAGAATTGCACCTTGCAATGCGGAGAAATTACTGTTTGTGCTTTTACAATATTCATTGATTTTTGCCATTGAAAAACATCATGTTATTCATATACCAGAAATGATTGAAGCTACTGACTGAATGAAAGGAGCTGGCATCTCACTCTCTTTGAATCTTCTTTATCATGCAAAGAGGAGCAGGAAAAAGCAAAAAATTTAAGAATTGCACCTTGCAATGCGGAGAAATTACTGTTTGTGCATTTACAATATTCATTGATTTTTGCCATTGAAAAACGTCCAGAAATGATTGAAGCTACTGACTGAATGAAAGGAGCTGGCATCTCACTCTCTTTGAATCTTCTTTATCATGCTAAGAGGAGCAGGAAAAAGCAAAAAATTTCAGAATTGCACCTTGCAATGCGGAGAAATTACTGTTTGTGCATTTACAATATTCATTGATTTTTGCCATTGAAAAACGTCCAGAAATGATTGAAGCAACTGACTGAATGAAAGGAGCTGGCATCTCACTCTCTTTGAATCTTCTTTATCATGCTAAGAGGAGCAGGAAAAAGCAAAAAATTTCAGAATTGCACCTTGCAATGCGGAGAAATTACTGTTTGTGCATTTACAATATTCATTGATTTTTGCCATTGAAAAACGTCCAGCAATAATTGAAGCTACTGACTGAATGAAAGGAGCTGGCATCTCACTCTCTTTGAATCTTCTTTATCATGCTAAGAGGAGCAGGAAAAAGCAAAAAATTTCAGAATTGCAACTTGCAATGCGGAGAAATTACTGTTTGTGCATTTACAATATTCATTGATTTTTGCCATTGAAAAACATCATGTTATTTATATACCAGAAATGATTGAAGCTACTGACTGAATGAAAGGAGCTGGCATCTCACTCTCTTTGAATCTTCTTTATCATGCTAAGAGGAGCAGGAAAAAGCAAAAAATTTCAGAATTGCACCTTGCAATGCGGAGAAATTACTGTTTGTGCATTTACAATATTCATTGATTTTTGCCATTGAAAAACGTCCAGAAATGATTGAAGCTACTGACTGAATGAAAGGAGCTGGCATCTCACTCTCTTTGAATCTTCTTTATCATGCTAAGAGGAGCAGGAAAAAGCAAAAAATTTCAGAATTGCACCTTGCAATGCGGAGAAATTACTGTTTGTGCTTTTACAATATTCATTGATTTTTGCCATTGAAAAACATCATGTTATTCATATACCAGAAATGTTTGAAGCTACTGATTGAATGAAAGGAGCTGGCATCTCACTCTCTTTGAATCTTCTTTATCATGCTAAGAGGAGCAGGAAAAAGCAAAAAATTTCAGAATTGCACCTTGCAATGCGGAGAAATTACTGTTTGTGCATTTACAATATTCATTGATTTTTGCCATTGAAAAATGTCCAGAAATGATTGAAGCTGCTGACTGAATGAAAGGAGCTGGCATCTCACTCTCTTTGAATCTTCTTTATCATGCTAAGAGGAGCAGGAAAAAGCCAAAAATTTCAGAATTGCACCTTGCAATGCGGAGAAATTACTGTTTGTGCATTTACAATATTCATTGATTTTTGCCATTGAAAAACATCATGTTATTCATATACCAGAAATGATTGAAGCTACTGACTGAATGAAAGGAGCTGGCATCTCACTCTCTTTGAATCTTCTTTATCATGCAAAGAGGAGCAGGAAAAAGCAAAAAATTTCAGAATTGCACCTTGCAATGCGGAGAAATTACTGTTTGTGCATTTACAATATTCATTGATTTTTGCCATTGAAAAACGTCCAGAAATGATTGAAGCTACTGACTGAATGAAAGGAGCTGGCATCTCACTCTCTTTGAATCTTCTTTATCATGCTAAGAGGAGCAGGAAAAAGCAAAAAATTTCAGAATTGCACCTTGCAATGCGGAGAAATTACTGTTTGTGCATTTACAATATTCATTGATTTTTGCCATTGAAAAATGTCCAGAAATGATTGAAGCTGCTGACTGAATGAAAGGAGCTGGCATCTCACTCTCTTTGAATCTTCTTTATCATGCTAAGAGGAGCAGGAAAAAGCAAAAAATTTCAGAATTGCACCTTGCAATGCGGAGAAATTACTGTTTGTGCATTTACAATATTCATTGATTTTTGCCATTGAAAAACATCATGTTATTCATATACCAGAAATGATTGAAGCTACTGACTGAATGAAAGGAGCTGGCATCTCACTCTCTTTGAATCTTCTTTATCATGCTAAGAGGAGCAGGAAAAAGCAAAAAATTTCAGAATTGCACCTTGCAATGCGGAGAAATTACTGTTTGTGCATTTACAATATTCATTGATTTTTGCCATTGAAAAACGTCCAGAAATGATTGAAGCTACTGACTGAATGAAAGGAGCTGGCATCTCACTCTCTTTGAATCTTCTTTATCATGCTAAGAGGAGCAGGAAAAAGCAAAAAATTTCAGAATTGCACCTTGCAATGCGGAGAAATTACTGTTTGTGCATTTACAATATTCATTGATTTTTGTCATTGAAAAACGTCCAGAAATGATTGAAGCTACTGACTGAATGAAAGGAGCTGGCATCTCACTCTCTTTGAATCTTCTTTATCATGCTAAGAGGAGCAGGAAAAAGCAAAAAATTTCAGAATTGCACCTTGCAATGCGGAGAAATTACTGTTTGTGCATTTACAATATTCATTGATTTTTGCCATTGAAAAACATCATGTTATTCATATACCAGAAATGTTTGAAGCTACTGACTGAATGAAAGGAGCTGGCATCTCACTCTCTTTGAATCTTCTTTATCATGCTAAGAGGAGCAGGAAAAAGCAAAAAATTTCAGAATTGCACCTTGCAATGCGGAGAAATTACTGTTTGTGCATTTACAATATTCATTGATTTTTGCCATTGAAAAACGTCCAGAAATGATTGAAGTTACTGACTGAATGAAAGGAGCTGGCATCTCACTCTCTTTGAATCTTCTTTATCATGCTAAGAGGAGCAGGAAAAAGCAAAAAATTTCAGAATTGCACCTTGCAATGCGGAGAAATTACTGTTTGTGCATTTACAATATTCATTGATTTTTGCCATTGAAAAACATCATGTTATTCATATACCAGAAATGATTGAAGCTACTGACTGAATGAAAGGAGCTGGCATCTCGCTCTCTTTGAATCTTCTTTATCATGCTAAGAGGAGCAGGAAAAAGCAAAAAATTTCAGAATTGCACCTTGCAATGCGGAGAAATTACTGTTTGTGCATTTACAATATTCATTGATTTTTGCCATTGAAAAACGTCCAGAAATGATTGAAGCTACTGACTGAATGAAAGGAGCTGGCATCTCACTCTCTTTGAATCTTCTTTATCATGCTAAGAGGAGCAGGAAAAAGCAAAAAATTTCAGAATTGCACCTTGCAATGTGGAGAAATTACTGTTTGTGCATTTACAATATTCATTGATTTTTGCCATTGAAAAACATCATGTTATTCATATACCAGAAATGATTGAAGCTACTGACTGAATGAAAGGAGCTGGCATCTCACTCTCTTTGAATCTTCTTTATCATGCTAAGAGGAGCAGGAAAAAGCAAAAAATTTCAGAATTGCACCTTGCAATGCGGAGAAATTACTGTTTGTGCATTTACAATATTCATTGATTTTTGCCATTGAAAAACGTCCAGAAATGATTGAAGCTACTGACTGAATGAAAGGAGCTGGCATCTCACTCTCTTTGAATCTTCTTTATCATGCTAAGAGGAGCAGGAAAAAGCAAAAAATTTCAGAATTGCACCTTGCAATGCGGAGAAATTACTGTTTGTGCATTTACAATATTCATTGATTTTTGCCATTGAAAAACGTCCAGAAATGATTGAAGCTACTGACTGAATGAAAGGAGCTGGCATCTCACTCTCTTTGAATCTTCTTTATCATGCTAAGAGGAGCAGGAAAAAGCAAAAAATTTCAGAATTGCACCTTGCAATGCGGAGAAATTACTGTTTGTGCATTTACAATATTCATTGATTTTTGCCATTGAAAAACATCATGTTATTCATATACCAGAAATGTTTGAAGCTACTGACTGAATGAAAGGAGCTGGCATCTCACTCTCTTTGAATCTTCTTTATCATGCTAAGAGGAGCAGGAAAAAGCAAAAAATTTCAGAATTGCACCTTGCAATGCGGAGAAATTACTGTTTGTGCATTTACAATATTCATTGATTTTTGCCATTGAAAAACGTCCAGAAATGATTGAAGCTACTGACTGAATGAAAGGAGCTGGCATCTCACTCTCTTTGAATCTTCTTTATCATGCTAAGAGGAGCAGGAAAAAGCAAAAAATTTCAGAATTGCACCTTGCAATGCGGAGAAATTACTGTTTGTGCATTTACAATATTCATTGATTTTTGCCATTGAAAAACGTCCAGAAATGATTGAAGCTACTGACTGAATGAAAGGAGCTGGCATCTCACTCTCTTTGAATCTTCTTTATCATGCTAAGAGGAGCAGGAAAAAGCAAAAAATTTCAGAATTGCAACTTGCAATGCGGAGAAATTACTGTTTGTGCATTTACAATATTCATTGATTTTTGCCATTGAAAAACATCATGTTATTCATATACCAGAAATGATTGAAGCTACTGACTGAATGAAAGGAGCTGGCATCTCACTCTCTTTGAATCTTCTTTATCATGCTAAGAGGAGCAGGAAAAAGCAAAAAATTTCAGAATTGCACCTTGCAATGCGGAGAAATTACTGTTTGTGCATTTACAATATTCATTGATTTTTGCCATTGAAAAACGTCCAGAAATGATTGAAGCTACTGACTGAATGAAAGGAGCTGGCATCTCACTCTCTTTGAATCTTCTTTATCATGCTAAGAGGAGCAGGAAAAAGCAAAAAATTTCAGAATTGCACCTTGCAATGCGGAGAAATTACTGTTTGTGCATTTACAATATTCATTAATTTTTGCCATTGAAAAACATCATGTTATTCATATCCCAGAAATGTTTGAAGCTACTGACTGAATGAAAGAAGCTGGCATCTCACTCTCTTTTAATCTTCTTTATCATGCTAAGAGGAGCAGGAAAAAGCAAAAAATTTCAGAATTGCACCTTGCAATGCGGAGAAATTACTGTTTGTGCATTTACAATATTCATTGATTTTTGCCATTGAAAAACGTCCAGAAATGATTGAAGCTACTGACTGAATGAAAGGAGCTGGCATCTCACTCTCTTTGAATCTTCTTTATCATGCTAAGAGGAGCAGGAAAAAGCAAAAAATTTCAGAATTGCACCTTGCAATGCGGAGAAATTACTGTTTGTGCATTTACAATATTCATTGATTTTTGCCATTGAAAAACATCATGTTATTCATATACCAGAAATGATTGAAGCTACTGACTGAATGAAAGGAGCTGGCATCTCACTCTCTTTGAATCTTCTTTATCATGCAAAGAGGAGCAGGAAAAAGCAAAAAATTTCAGAATTGCACCTTGCAATGCGGAGAAATTACTGTTTGTGCATTTACAATATTCATTGATTTTTGCCATTGAAAAACGTCCAGAAATGATTGAAGCTACTGACTGAATGAAAGGAGCTGGCATCTCACTCTCTTTGAATCTTCTTTATCATGCTAAGAGGAGCAGGAAAAAGCAAAAAATTTCAGAATTGCACCTTGCAATGCGGAGAAATTACTGTTTGTGCATTTACAATATTCATTGATTTTTGCCATTGAAAAACGTCCAGAAATGATTGAAGCAACTGACTGAATGAAAGGAGCTGGCATCTCACTCTCTTTGAATCTTCTTTATCATGCTAAGAGGAGCAGGAAAAAGCAAAAAATTTCAGAATTGCACCTTGCAATGCGGAGAAATTACTGTTTGTGCATTTACAATATTCATTGATTTTTGCCATTGAAAAACGTCCAGAAATAATTGAAGCTACTGACTGAATGAAAGGAGCTGGCATCTCACTCTCTTTGAATCTTCTTTATCATGCTAAGAGGAGCAGGAAAAAGCAAAAAATTTCAGAATTGCAACTTGCAATGCGGAGAAATTACTGTTTGTGCATTTACAATATTCATTGATTTTTGCCATTGAAAAACATCATGTTATTCATATACCAGAAATGATTGAAGCTACTGACTGAATGAAAGGAGCTGGCATCTCACTCTCTTTGAATCTTCTTTATCATGCAAAGAGGAGCAGGAAAAAGCAAAAAATTTCAGAATTGCACCTTGCAATGCGGAGAAATTACTGTTTGTGCATTTACAATATTCATTGATTTTTGCCATTGAAAAACGTCCAGAAATGATTGAAGCTACTGACTGAATGAAAGGAGCTGGCATCTCACTCTCTTTGAATCTTCTTTATCATGCTAAGAGGAGCAGGAAAAAGCAAAAAATTTCAGAATTGCACCTTGCAATGCGGAGAAATTTCTGTTTGTGCATTTACAATATTCATTGATTTTTGCCATTGAAAAACGTCCAGAAATGATTGAAGCAACTGACTGAATGAAAGGAGCTGGCATCTCACTCTCTTTGAATCTTCTTTATCATGCTAAGAGGAGCAGGAAAAAGCAAAAAATTTCAGAATTGCACCTTGCAATGCGGAGAAATTACTGTTTGTGCATTTACAATATTCATTGATTTTTGCCATTGAAAAACGTCCAGAAATAATTGAAGCTACTGACTGAATGAAAGGAGCTGGCATCTCACTCTCTTTGAATCTTCTTTATCATGCTAAGAGGAGCAGGAAAAAGCAAAAAATTTCAGAATTGCAACTTGCAATGCGGAGAAATTACTGTTTGTGCATTTACAATATTCATTGATTTTTGCCATTGAAAAACATCATGTTATTTATATACCAGAAATGATTGAAGCTACTGACTGAATGAAAGGAGCTGGCATCTCACTCTCTTTGAATCTTCTTTATCATGCTAAGAGGAGCAGGAAAAAGCAAAAAATTTCAGAATTGCACCTTGCAATGCGGAGAAATTACTGTTTGTGCATTTACAATATTCATTGATTTTTGCCATTGAAAAACGTCCAGAAATGATTGAAGCTACTGACTGAATGAAAGGAGCTGGCATCTCACTCTCTTTGAATCTTCTTTATCATGCTAAGAGGAGCAGGAAAAAGCAAAAAATTTCAGAATTGCACCTTGCAATGCGGAGAAATTACTGTTTGTGCTTTTACAATATTCATTGATTTTTGCCATTGAAAAACATCATGTTATTCATATACCAGAAATGTTTGAAGCTACTGACTGAATGAAAGGAGCTGGCATCTCACTCTCTTTGAATCTTCTTTATCATGCTAAGAGGAGCAGGAAAAAGCAAAAAATTTCAGAATTGCACCTTGCAATGCGGAGAAATTACTGTTTGTGCATTTACAATATTCATTGATTTTTGCCATTGAAAAATGTCCAGAAATGATTGAAGCTGCTGACTGAATGAAAGGAGCTGGCATCTCACTCTCTTTGAATCTTCTTTATCATGCTAAGAGGAGCAGGAAAAAGCAAAAAATTTCAGAATTGCACCTTGCAATGCGGAGAAATTACTGTTTGTGCATTTACAATATTCATTGATTTTTGCCATTGAAAAACATCATGTTATTCATATACCAGAAATGATTGAAGCTACTGACTGAATGAAAGGAGCTGGCATCTCACTCTCTTTGAATCTTCTTTATCATGCTAAGAGGAGCAGGAAAAAGCAAAAAATTTCAGAATTGCACCTTGCAATGCGGAGAAATTACTGTTTGTGCATTTACAATATTCATTGATTTTTGCCATTGAAAAACGTCCAGAAATGATTGAAGCTACTGACTGAATGAAAGGAGCTGGCATCTCACTCTCTTTGAATCTTCTTTATCATGCTAAGAGGAGCAGGAAAAAGCAAAAAATTTCAGAATTGCACCTTGTAATGCGGAGAAATTACTGTTTGTGCATTTACAATATTCATTGATTTTTTGCCATTGAAAAACGTCCAGAAATGATTGAAGCTACTGACTGAATGAAAGGAGCTGGCATCTCACTCTCTTTGAATCTTCTTTATCATGCTAAGAGGAGCAGGAAAAAGCAAAAAATTTCAGAATTGCACCTTGCAATGTGGAGAAATTACTGTTTGTGCATTTACAATATTCATTGATTTTTGCCATTGAAAAACATCATGTTATTCATATACCAGAAATGATTGAAGCTACTGACTGAATGAAAGGAGCTGGCATCTCACTCTCTTTGAATCTTCTTTATCATGCTAAGAGGAGCAGGAAAAAGCAAAAAATTTCAGAATTGCACCTTGCAATGCGGAGAAATTACTGTTTGTGCATTTACAATATTCATTGATTTTTGCCATTGAAAAACGTCCAGAAATGATTGAAGCTACTGACTGAATGAAAGGAGCTGGCATCTCACTCTCTTTGAATCTTCTTTATCATGCTAAGAGGAGCAGGAAAAAGCAAAAAATTTCAGAATTGCACCTTGCAATGCGGAGAAATTACTGTTTGTGCTTTTACAATATTCATTGATTTTTGCCATTGAAAAACATCATGTTATTCATATACCAGAAATGTTTGAAGCTACTGACTGAATGAAAGGAGCTGGCATCTGACTCTCTTTGAATCTTCTTTATCATGCTAAGAGGAGCAGGAAAAAGCAAAAAATTTCAGAATTGCACCTTGCAATGCGGAGAAATTACTGTTTGTGCATTTACAATATTCATTGATTTTTGCCATTGAAAAACGTCCAGAAATGATTGAAGCTACTGACTGAATGAATGGAGCTGGCATCTCACTCTCTTTGAATCTTCTTTATCATGCTAAGAGGAGCAGGAAAAAGCAAAAAATTTCAGAATTGCACCTTGCAATGCGGATAAATTACTGTTTGTGCATTTACAATATTCATTGATTTTTGCCATTGAAAAACGTCCAGAAATGATTGAAGCTACTGACTGAATGAAAGGAGCTGGCATCTCACTCTCTTTGAATCTTCTTTATCATGCTAAGAGGAGCAGGAAAAAGCAAAAAATTTCAGAATTGCAACTTGCAATGCGGAGAAATTACTGTTTGTGCATTTACAATATTCATTGATTTTTGCCATTGAAAAACATCATGTTATTCATATACCAGAAATGATTGAAGCTACTGACTGAATGAAAGGAGCTGGCATCTCACTCTCTTTGAATCTTCTTTATCATGCTAAGAGGAGCAGGAAAAAGCAAAAAATTTCAGAATTGCACCTTGCAATGCGGAGAAATTACTGTTTGTGCATTTACAATATTCATTGATTTTTGCCATTGAAAAACATCCAGAAATGATTGAAGCTACTGACTGAATGAAAGGAGCTGGCATCTCACTCTCTTTGAATCTTCTTTATCATGCTAAGAGGAGCAGGAAAAAGCAAAAAATTTCAGAATTGCACCTTGCAATGCGGAGAAATTACTGTTTGTGCTTTTACAATATTCATTGATTTTTGCCATTGAAAAACATCATGTTATTCATATACCAGAAATGTTTGAAGCTACTGACTGAATGAAAGGAGCTGGCATCTCACTCTCTTTGAATCTTCTTTATCATGCTAAGAGGAGCAGGAAAAAGCAAAAAATTGCAGAATTGCACCTTGCAATGCGGAGAAATTACTGTTTGTGCATTTACAATATTCATTGATTTTTGCCATTGAAAAACGTCCAGAAATGATTGAAGCTACTGACTGAATGAAAGGAGCTGGCATCTCACTCTCTTTGAATCTTCTTTATCATGCTAAGAGGAGCAGGAAAAAGCAAAAAATTTCAGAATTGCACCTTGCAATGCGGAGAAATTACTGTTTGTGCATTTACAATATTCATTGATTTTTGCCATTGAAAAACGTCCAGAAATGATTGAAGCTACTGACTGAATGAAAGGAGCTGGCATCTCACTCTCTTTGAATCTTCTTTATCATGCTAAGAGGAGCAGGAAAAAGCAAAAAATTTCAGAATTGCACCTTGCAATGCGGAGAAATTACTGTTTGTGCTTTTACAATATTCATTGATTTTTGCCATTGAAAAACATCATGTTATTCATATACCAGAAATGTTTGAAGCTACTGACTGAATGAAAGGAGCTGGCATCTCACTCTCTTTGAATCTTCTTTATCATGCTAAGAGGAGCAGGAAAAAGCAAAAAATTTCAGAATTGCACCTTGCAATGCGGAGAAATTACTGTTTGTGCATTTACAATATTCATTGATTTTTGCCATTGAAAAACGTCCAGAAATGATTGAAGCTACTGACTGAATGAAAGGAGCTGGCATCTCACTCTCTTTGAATCTTCTTTATCATGCTAAGAGGAGCAGGAAAAAGCAAAAAATTTCAGAATTGCACCTTGCAATGCGGAGAAATTACTGTTTGTGCATTTACAATATTCATTGATTTTTGCCATTGAAAAACGTCCAGAAATGATTGAAGCTACTGACTGAATGAAAGGAGCTGGCATCTCACTCTCTTTGAATCTTCTTTATCATGCTAAGAGGAGCAGGAAAAAGCAAAAAATTTCAGAATTGCAACTTGCAATGCGGAGAAATTACTGTTTGTGCATTTACAATATTCATTGATTTTTGCCATTGAAAAACATCATGTTATTCATATACCAGAAATGATTGAAGCTACTGACTGAATGAAAGGAGCTGGCATCTCACTCTCTTTGAATCTTCTTTATCATGCTAAGAGGAGCAGGAAAAAGCAAAAAATTTCAGAATTGCACCTTGCAATGCGGAGAAATTACTGTTTGTGCATTTACAATATTCATTGATTTTTGCCATTGAAAAACGTCCAGAAATGATTGAAGCTACTGACTGAATGAAAGGAGCTGGCATCTCACTCTCTTTGAATCTTCTTTATCATGCTAAGAGGAGCAGGAAAAAGCAAAAAATTTCAGAATTGCACCTTGCAATGCGGAGAAATTACTGTTTGTGCTTTTACAATATTCAATGATTTTTGCCATTGAAAAACATCATGTTATTCATATACCAGAAATGTTTGAAGCTACTGACTGAATGAAAGGAGCTGGCATCTCACTCTCTTTGAATCTTCTTTATCATGCTAAGAGGAGCAGGAAAAAGCAAAAAATTTCAGAATTGCACCTTGCAATGCGGAGAAATTACTGTTTGTGCATTTACAATATTCATTGATTTTTGCCATTGAAAAACGTCCAGAAATGATTGAAGCTACTGACTGAATGAAAGGAGCTGGCATCTCACTCTCTTTGAATCTTCTTTATCATGCTAAGAGGAGCAGGAAAAAGCAAAAAATTTCAGAATTGCACCTTGCAATGCGGAGAAATTACTGTTTGTGCATTTACAATATTCATTGATTTTTGCCATTGAAAAACGTCCAGAAATGATTGAAGCTACTGACTGAATGAAAGGAGCTGGCATCTCACTCTCTTTGAATCTTCTTTATCATGCTAAGAGGAGCAGGAAAAAGCAAAAAATTTCAGAATTGCACCTTGCAATGCGGAGAAATTACTGTTTGTGCATTTACAATATTCATTGATTTTTGCCATTGAAAAACATCATGTTATTCATATACCAGAATTGATTGAAGCTACTGACTGAATGAAAGGAGCTGGCATCTTACTCTCTTTGAATCTTCTTTGTCATGCTAAGAGGAGCAGGAAAAAGCAAAAAATTTCAGAATTGCACCTTGCAATGCGGAGAAATTACTGTTTGTGCATTTACAATATTCATTGATTTTTGCCATTGAAAAACGTCCAGAAATGATTGAAGCTACTGACTGAATGAAAGGAGCTGGCATCTCACTCTCTTTGAATCTTCTTTATCATGCTAAGAGGAGCAGGAAAAAGCAAAAAATTTCAGAATTGCACCTTGCAATGCGGAGAAATTACTGTTTGTGCATTTACAATATTCATTGATTTTTGCCATTGAAAAACGTCCAGAAATGATTGAAGCTACTGACTGAATGAAAGGAGCTGGCATCTCACTCTCTTTGAATCTTCTTTATCATGCTAAGAGGAGCAGGAAAAAGCAAAAAATTTCAGAATTGCACCTTGCAATGCGGAGAAATTACTGTTTGTGCATTTACAATATTCATTGATTTTTGCCATTGAAAAACATCATGTTATTCATATACCAGAAATGTTTGAAGCTACTGACTGAATGAAAGGAGCTGGCATCTCACTCTCTTTGAATCTTCTTTATCATGCTAAGAGGAGCAGGAAAAAGCAAAAAATTTCAGAATTCCACCTTGCAATGCGGAGAAATTACTGTTTGTGCATTTACAATATTCATTGATTTTTGCCATTGAAAAACGTCCAGAAATGATTGAAGCTACTGACTGAATGAAAGGAGCTGGCATCTCACTCTCTTTGAATCTTCTTTATCATGCTAAGAGGAGCAGGAAAAAGCAAAAAATTTCAGAATTGCACCTTGCAATGCGGAGAAATTACTGTTTGTGCATTTACAATATTCATTGATTTTTGCCATTGAAAAACGTCCAGAAATGATTGAAGCTACTGACTGAATGAAAGGAGCTGGCATCTCACTCTCTTTGAATCTTCTTTATCATGCTAAGAGGAGCAGGAAAAAGCAAAAAATTTCAGAATTGCACCTTGCAATGCGGAGAAATTACTCTTTGTGCATTTACAATATTCATTGATTTTTGCCATTGAAAAACATCATGTTATTCATATACCAGAAATGTTTGAAGCTACTGACTGAATGAAAGGAGCTGGCATCTCACTCTCTTTGAATCTTCTTTATCATGCTAAGAGGAGCAGGAAAAAGCAAAAAATTTCAGAATTGCACCTTGCAATGCGGAGAAATTACTGTTTGTGCATTTACAATATTCATTAATTTTTGCCATTGAAAAACATCATGTTATTCATATCCCAGAAATGTTTGAAGCTACTGACTGAATGAAAGAAGCTGGCATCTCACTCTCTTTTAATCTTCTTTATCATGCTAAGAGGAGCAGGAAAAAGCAAAAAATTTCAGAATTGCACCTTGCAATGCGGAGAAATTACTGTTTGTGCATTTACAATATTCATTGATTTTTGCCATTGAAAAACGTCCAGAAATGATTGAAGCTACTGACTGAATGAAAGGAGCTGGCATCTCACTCTCTTTGAATCTTCTTTATCATGCTAAGAGGAGCAGGAAAAAGCAAAAAATTTCAGAATTGCACCTTGCAATGCGGAGAAATTACTGTTTGTGCATTTACAATATTCATTGATTTTTGCCATTGAAAAACATCATGTTATTCATATACCAGAAATGATTGAAGCTACTGACTGAATGAAAGGAGCTGGCATCTCACTCTCTTTGAATCTTCTTTATCATGCAAAGAGGAGCAGGAAAAAGCAAAAAATTTCAGAATTGCACCTTGCAATGCGGAGAAATTACTGTTTGTGCATTTACAATATTCATTGATTTTTGCCATTGAAAAACGTCCAGAAATGATTGAAGCTACTGACTGAATGAAAGGAGCTGGCATCTCACTCTCTTTGAATCTTCTTTATCATGCTAAGAGGAGCAGGAAAAAGCAAAAAATTTCAGAATTGCACCTTGCAATGCGGAGAAATTACTGTTTGTGCATTTACAATATTCATTGATTTTTGCCATTGAAAAACGTCCAGAAATGATTGAAGCAACTGACTGAATGAAAGGAGCTGGCATCTCACTCTCTTTGAATCTTCTTTATCATGCTAAGAGGAGCAGGAAAAAGCAAAAAATTTCAGAATTGCACCTTGCAATGCGGAGAAATTACTGTTTGTGCATTTACAATATTCATTGATTTTTGCCATTGAAAAACGTCCAGAAATAATTGAAGCTACTGACTGAATGAAAGGAGCTGGCATCTCACTCTCTTTGAATCTTCTTTATCATGCTAAGAGGAGCAGGAAAAAGCAAAAAATTTCAGAATTGCAACTTGCAATGCGGAGAAATTACTGTTTGTGCATTTACAATATTCATTGATTTTTGCCATTGAAAAACATCATGTTATTCATATACCAGAAATGATTGAAGCTACTGACTGAATGAAAGGAGCTGGCATCTCACTCTCTTTGAATCTTCTTTATCATGCAAAGAGGAGCAGGAAAAAGCAAAAAATTTCAGAATTGCACCTTGCAATGCGGAGAAATTACTGTTTGTGCATTTACAATATTCATTGATTTTTGCCATTGAAAAACGTCCAGAAATGATTGAAGCTACTGACTGAATGAAAGGAGCTGGCATCTCACTCTCTTTGAATCTTCTTTATCATGCTAAGAGGAGCAGGAAAAAGCAAAAAATTTCAGAATTGCACCTTGCAATGCGGAGAAATTTCTGTTTGTGCATTTACAATATTCATTGATTTTTGCCATTGAAAAACGTCCAGAAATGATTGAAGCAACTGACTGAATGAAAGGAGCTGGCATCTCACTCTCTTTGAATCTTCTTTATCATGCTAAGAGGAGCAGGAAAAAGCAAAAAATTTCAGAATTGCACCTTGCAATGCGGAGAAATTACTGTTTGTGCATTTACAATATTCATTGATTTTTGCCATTGAAAAACGTCCAGAAATAATTGAAGCTACTGACTGAATGAAAGGAGCTGGCATCTCACTCTCTTTGAATCTTCTTTATCATGCTAAGAGGAGCAGGAAAAAGCAAAAAATTTCAGAATTGCAACTTGCAATGCGGAGAAATTACTGTTTGTGCATTTACAATATTCATTGATTTTTGCCATTGAAAAACATCATGTTATTTATATACCAGAAATGATTGAAGCTACTGACTGAATGAAAGGAGCTGGCATCTCACTCTCTTTGAATCTTCTTTATCATGCTAAGAGGAGCAGGAAAAAGCAAAAAATTTCAGAATTGCACCTTGCAATGCGGAGAAATTACTGTTTGTGCATTTACAATATTCATTGATTTTTGCCATTGAAAAACGTCCAGAAATGATTGAAGCTACTGACTGAATGAAAGGAGCTGGCATCTCACTCTCTTTGAATCTTCTTTATCATGCTAAGAGGAGCAGGAAAAAGCAAAAAATTTCAGAATTGCACCTTGCAATGCGGAGAAATTACTGTTTGTGCTTTTACAATATTCATTGATTTTTGCCATTGAAAAACATCATGTTATTCATATACCAGAAATGTTTGAAGCTACTGACTGAATGAAAGGAGCTGGCATCTCACTCTCTTTGAATCTTCTTTATCATGCTAAGAGGAGCAGGAAAAAGCAAAAAATTTCAGAATTGCACCTTGCAATGCGGAGAAATTACTGTTTGTGCATTTACAATATTCATTGATTTTTGCCATTGAAAAATGTCCAGAAATGATTGAAGCTGCTGACTGAATGAAAGGAGCTGGCATCTCACTCTCTTTGAATCTTCTTTATCATGCTAAGAGGAGCAGGAAAAAGCAAAAAATTTCAGAATTGCACCTTGCAATGCGGAGAAATTACTGTTTGTGCATTTACAATATTCATTGATTTTTGCCATTGAAAAACATCATGTTATTCATATACCAGAAATGATTGAAGCTACTGACTGAATGAAAGGAGCTGGCATCTCACTCTCTTTGAATCTTCTTTATCATGCTAAGAGGAGCAGGAAAAAGCAAAAAATTTCAGAATTGCACCTTGCAATGCGGAGAAATTACTGTTTGTGCATTTACAATATTCATTGATTTTTGCCATTGAAAAACGTCCAGAAATGATTGAAGCTACTGACTGAATGAAAGGAGCTGGCATCTCACTCTCTTTGAATCTTCTTTATCATGCTAAGAGGAGCAGGAAAAAGCAAAAAATTTCAGAATTGCACCTTGCAATGCGGAGAAATTACTGTTTGTGCATTTACAATATTCATTGATTTTTTGCCATTGAAAAACGTCCAGAAATGATTGAAGCTACTGACTGAATGAAAGGAGCTGGCATCTCACTCTCTTTGAATCTTCTTTATCATGCTAAGAGGAGCAGGAAAAAGCAAAAAATTTCAGAATTGCACCTTGCAATGCGGAGAAATTACTGTTTGTGCTTTTACAATATTCATTGATTTTTGCCATTGAAAAACATCATGTTATTCATATACCAGAAATGATTGAAGCTACTGACTGAATGAAAGGAGCTGGCATCTCGCTCTCTTTGAATCTTCTTTATCATGCTAAGAGGAGCAGGAAAAAGCAAAAAATTTCAGAATTGCACCTTGCAATGCGGAGAAATTACTGTTTGTGCATTTACAATATTCATTGATTTTTGCCATTGAAAAACGTCCAGAAATGATTGAAGCTACTGACTGAATGAAAGGAGCTGGCATCTCACTCTCTTTGAATCTTCTTTATCATGCTAAGAGGAGCAGGAAAAAGCAAAAAATTTCAGAATTGCACCTTGCAATGTGGAGAAATTACTGTTTGTGCATTTACAATATTCATTGATTTTTGCCATTGAAAAACATCATGTTATTCATATACCAGAAATGATTGAAGCTACTGACTGAATGAAAGGAGCTGGCATCTCACTCTCTTTGAATCTTCTTTATCATGCTAAGAGGAGCAGGAAAAAGCAAAAAATTTCAGAATTGCACCTTGCAATGCGGAGAAATTACTGTTTGTGCATTTACAATATTCATTGATTTTTGCCATTGAAAAACGTCCAGAAATGATTGAAGCTACTGACTGAATGAAAGGAGCTGGCATCTCACTCTCTTTGAATCTTCTTTATCATGCTAAGAGGAGCAGGAAAAAGCAAAAAATTTCAGAATTGCACCTTGCAATGCGGAGAAATTACTGTTTGTGCTTTTACAATATTCATTGATTTTTGCCATTGAAAAACATCATGTTATTCATATACCAGAAATGTTTGAAGCTACTGACTGAATGAAAGGAGCTGGCATCTGACTCTCTTTGAATCTTCTTTATCATGCTAAGAGGAGCAGGAAAAAGCAAAAAATTTCAGAATTGCACCTTGCAATGCGGAGAAATTACTGTTTGTGCATTTACAATATTCATTGATTTTTGCCATTGAAAAACGTCCAGAAATGATTGAAGCTACTGACTGAATGAATGGAGCTGGCATCTCACTCTCTTTGAATCTTCTTTATCATGCTAAGAGGAGCAGGAAAAAGCAAAAAATTTCAGAATTGCACCTTGCAATGCGGAGAAATTACTGTTTGTGCATTTACAATATTCATTGATTTTTGCCATTGAAAAACGTCCAGAAATGATTGAAGCTACTGACTGAATGAAAGGAGCTGGCATCTCACTCTCTTTGAATCTTCTTTATCATGCTAAGAGGAGCAGGAAAAAGCAAAAAATTTCAGAATTGCAACTTGCAATGCGGAGAAATTACTGTTTGTGCATTTACAATATTCATTGATTTTTGCCATTGAAAAACATCATGTTATTCATATACCAGAAATGATTGAAGCTACTGACTGAATGAAAGGAGCTGGCATCTCACTCTCTTTGAATCTTCTTTATCATGCTAAGAGGAGCAGGAAAAAGCAAAAAATTTCAGAATTGCACCTTGCAATGCGGAGAAATTACTGTTTGTGCATTTACAATATTCATTGATTTTTGCCATTGAAAAACATCCAGAAATGATTGAAGCTACTGACTGAATGAAAGGAGCTGGCATCTCACTCTCTTTGAATCTTCTTTATCATGCTAAGAGGAGCAGGAAAAAGCAAAAAATTTCAGAATTGCACCTTGCAATGCGGAGAAATTACTGTTTGTGCTTTTACAATATTCATTGATTTTTGCCATTGAAAAACATCATGTTATTCATATACCAGAAATGTTTGAAGCTACTGACTGAATGAAAGGAGCTGGCATCTCACTCTCTTTGAATCTTCTTTATCATGCTAAGAGGAGCAGGAAAAAGCAAAAAATTGCAGAATTGCACCTTGCAATGCGGAGAAATTACTGTTTGTGCATTTACAATATTCATTGATTTTTGCCATTGAAAAACGTCCAGAAATGATTGAAGCTACTGACTGAATGAAAGGAGCTGGCATCTCACTCTCTTTGAATCTTCTTTATCATGCTAAGAGGAGCAGGAAAAAGCAAAAAATTTCAGAATTGCACCTTGCAATGCGGAGAAATTACTGTTTGTGCATTTACAATATTCATTGATTTTTGCCATTGAAAAACGTCCAGAAATGATTGAAGCTACTGACTGAATGAAAGGAGCTGGCATCTCACTCTCTTTGAATCTTCTTTATCATGCTAAGAGGAGCAGGAAAAAGCAAAAAATTTCAGAATTGCACCTTGCAATGCGGAGAAATTACTGTTTGTGCTTTTACAATATTCATTGATTTTTGCCATTGAAAAACATCATGTTATTCATATACCAGAAATGTTTGAAGCTACTGACTGAATGAAAGGAGCTGGCATCTCACTCTCTTTGAATCTTCTTTATCATGCTAAGAGGAGCAGGAAAAAGCAAAAAATTTCAGAATTGCACCTTGCAATGCGGAGAAATTACTGTTTGTGCATTTACAATATTCATTGATTTTTGCCATTGAAAAACGTCCAGAAATGATTGAAGCTACTGACTGAATGAAAGGAGCTGGCATCTCACTCTCTTTGAATCTTCTTTATCATGCTAAGAGGAGCAGGAAAAAGCAAAAAATTTCAGAATTGCACCTTGCAATGCGGAGAAATTACTGTTTGTGCATTTACAATATTCATTGATTTTTGCCATTGAAAAACGTCCAGAAATGATTGAAGCTACTGACTGAATGAAAGGAGCTGGCATCTCACTCTCTTTGAATCTTCTTTATCATGCTAAGAGGAGCAGGAAAAAGCAAAAAATTTCAGAATTGCAACTTGCAATGCGGAGAAATTACTGTTTGTGCATTTACAATATTCATTGATTTTTGCCATTGAAAAACATCATGTTATTCATATACCAGAAATGATTGAAGCTACTGACTGAATGAAAGGAGCTGGCATCTCACTCTCTTTGAATCTTCTTTATCATGCTAAGAGGAGCAGGAAAAAGCAAAAAATTTCAGAATTGCACCTTGCAATGCGGAGAAATTACTGTTTGTGCATTTACAATATTCATTGATTTTTGCCATTGAAAAACGTCCAGAAATGATTGAAGCTACTGACTGAATGAAAGGAGCTGGCATCTCACTCTCTTTGAATCTTCTTTATCATGCTAAGAGGAGCAGGAAAAAGCAAAAAATTTCAGAATTGCACCTTGCAATGCGGAGAAATTACTGTTTGTGCTTTTACAATATTCAATGATTTTTGCCATTGAAAAACATCATGTTATTCATATACCAGAAATGTTTGAAGCTACTGACTGAATGAAAGGAGCTGGCATCTCACTCTCTTTGAATCTTCTTTATCATGCTAAGAGGAGCAGGAAAAAGCAAAAAATTTCAGAATTGCACCTTGCAATGCGGAGAAATTACTGTTTGTGCATTTACAATATTCATTGATTTTTGCCATTGAAAAACGTCCAGAAATGATTGAAGCTACTGACTGAATGAAAGGAGCTGGCATCTCACTCTCTTTGAATCTTCTTTATCATGCTAAGAGGAGCAGGAAAAAGCAAAAAATTTCAGAATTGCACCTTGCAATGCGGAGAAATTACTGTTTGTGCATTTACAATATTCATTGATTTTTGCCATTGAAAAACGTCCAGAAATGATTGAAGCTACTGACTGAATGAAAGGAGCTGGCATCTCACTCTCTTTGAATCTTCTTTATCATGCTAAGAGGAGCAGGAAAAAGCAAAAAATTTCAGAATTGCACCTTGCAATGCGGAGAAATTACTGTTTGTGCATTTACAATATTCATTGATTTTTGCCATTGAAAAACATCATGTTATTCATATACCAGAATTGATTGAAGCTACTGACTGAATGAAAGGAGCTGGCATCTTACTCTCTTTGAATCTTCTTTGTCATGCTAAGAGGAGCAGGAAAAAGTAAAAAATTTCAGAATTGCACCTTGCAATGCGGAGAAATTACTGTTTGTGCATTTACAATATTCATTGATTTTTGCCATTGAAAAACGTCCAGAAATGATTGAAGCTACTGACTGAATGAAAGGAGCTGGCATCTCACTCTCTTTGAATCTTCTTTATCATGCTAAGAGGAGCAGGAAAAAGCAAAAAATTTCAGAATTGCACCTTGCAATGCGGAGAAATTACTGTTTGTGCATTTACAATATTCATTGATTTTTGCCATTGAAAAACGTCCAGAAATGATTGAAGCTACTGACTGAATGAAAGGAGCTGGCATCTCACTCTCTTTGAATCTTCTTTATCATGCTAAGAGGAGCAGGAAAAAGCAAAAAATTTCAGAATTGCACCTTGCAATGCGGAGAAATTACTGTTTGTGCATTTACAATATTCATTGATTTTTGCCATTGAAAAACATCATGTTATTCATATACCAGAAATGTTTGAAGCTACTGACTGAATGAAAGGAGCTGGCATCTCACTCTCTTTGAATCTTCTTTATCATGCTAAGAGGAGCAGGAAAAAGCAAAAAATTTCAGAATTCCACCTTGCAATGCGGAGAAATTACTGTTTGTGCATTTACAATATTCATTGATTTTTGCCATTGAAAAACGTCCAGAAATGATTGAAGCTACTGACTGAATGAAAGGAGCTGGCATCTCACTCTCTTTGAATCTTCTTTATCATGCTAAGAGGAGCAGGAAAAAGCAAAAAATTTCAGAATTGCACCTTGCAATGCGGAGAAATTACTCTTTGTGCATTTACAATATTCATTGATTTTTGCCATTGAAAAACTAGTTATTCTATACCAGAAATGTTTGAAGCTACTGACTGAATGAAAGGAGCTGGCATCTCACTCTCTTTGAATCTTCTTTATCATGCTAAGAGGAGCAGGAAAAAGCAAAAAATTTCAGAATTGCACCTTGCAATGCGGAGAAATTACTGTTTGTGCATTTACAATATTCATTGATTTTTGCCATTGAAAAACATCATGTTATTCATATACCAGAAATGTTTGAAGCTACTGACTGAATGAAAGGAGCTGGCATCTCACTCTCTTTGAATCTTCTTTATCATGCTAAGAGGAGCAGGAAAAAGCAAAAAATTTCAGAATTGCACCTTGCAATGTGGAGAAATTACTGTTTGTGCATTTACAATATTCATTGATTTTTACCATTATCTCTCAGAAATGTTTGAAGCTACTGACTGAATGAAAGGAGCTGGCATCTCACTCTCTTTGATCTTCTCTTATCATGCTAAGAGGAGCAGGAAAAGCAAAAATTTCAGAATTGCACCTTGCAATGTGAGAAATTACTGTTTGTGCATTTACAATATTCATTGATTTTTACCATTTTTTTACCATTGAAAAACGTCCAGAAATGATTGAAGCTACTGACTGAATGAAAGTAGCTGGCATCTCACTCTCTTTGAATCTTCTTTATCATGCTAAGAGGAGCAGGAAAAAGCAAAAAATTTCAGACTTGCACCTTGCAATGCGGAGAAATTACTCTTTGTGCATTTACAATATTCATTGATTTTTGCCATTGAAAAACATCATGTTATTCATATACCAGAAATGTTTGAAGCTACTGACTGAATGAAAGGAGCTGGCATCTCACTCTCTTTGAATCTTCTTTATCATGCTAAGAGGAGCAGGAAAAAGCAAAAAATTTCAGAATTGCACCTTGCAATGCGGAGAAATTACTGTTTGTGCATTTACAATATTCATTGATTTTTGCCATTGAAAAACGTCCAGAAATGATTGAAGCTACTGACTGAATGAAAGGAGCTGGCATCTCACTCTCTTTGAATCTTCTTTATCATGCTAAGAGGAGCAGGAAAAAGCAAAAAATTTCAGAATTGCACCTTGCAATGCGGAGAAATTACTGTTTGTGCATTTACAATATTCATTGATTTTTGCCATTGAAAAACGTCCAGAAATGATTGAAGCTACTGACTGAATGAAAGGAGCTGGCATCTCACTCTCTTTGAATCTTCTTTATCATGCTAAGAGGAGCAGGAAAAATCAAAAAATTTCAGAATTGCACCTTGCAATGCGGAGAAATTACTGTTTGTGCATTTACAATATTCAATGATTTTTGCCATTGAAAAACATGTTATTCATATACCAGAAATGTGTGAAGCTACTGACTGAATGAAAGGAGCTGGCATCTCACTCTCTTTGAATCTTCTTTATCATGCTAGGATTAGCAGGAAAAAGCAAAAAATTTCAGAATTGCACCTTGCAATGTGGAGATATCACTGTTTGTGCATTTACAATATTCATTGATTTTTGCCATTGAAAAACGTCCAGAAATGTTTATACCAGAAATGTTTGAAGCTACTGACTGAATGAAAGGAGCTGGCATCTCACTCTCTTTGAATCTTCTTTATCATGCTAAGAGGAGCAGGAAAAAGCAAAAAAATTCAGAATTGCACCTTGCAATGCGGAGAAATTACTGTTTGTGCATTTACAATATTCATTGATTTTTGCCATTGAAAAATGTCCAGAAATGATTGAAGCTACTGACTGAATGAAAGGAGCTGGCATCTCACTCTCTTTGAATCTTCTTTATCATGCTAAGAGGAGCAGGAAAAAGCAAAAAATTTCAGAATTGCACCTTGCAATGCGGAGAAATTACTGTTTGTGCATTTACAATATTCATTGATTTTTGCCATTGAAAAACGTCCAGAAATGATTGAAGCTACTGACTGAATGAAAGGAGCTGGCATCTCACTCTCTTTGAATCTTCTTTATCATGCTAAGAGGAGCAGGAAAAAGCAAAAAATTTCAGAATTGCACCTTGCAATGTGGAGAAATTACTGTTTGTGCATTTACAATATTCATTGATTTTTGCCATTGAAAAACATCATGTTATTCATACCCAGAAATGATTGAAGCTACTGACTGAATGAAAGGAGCTGGCATCTCACTCTCTTTGAATCTTCTTTATCATGCTAAGAGGAGCAGGAAAAAGCAAAACATTTCAGAATTGCACCTTGCAATGTGGAGAAATTACTGTTTGTGCATTTACAATATTCATTGATTTTTGCCATTGAAAAACGTCCAGAAATGATTGAAGCTACTGACTGAATGAAAGGAGCTGGCATCTCACTCTCTTTGAATCTTCTTTATCATGCTAAGAGGAGCAGGAAAAAGCAAAAAATTTCAGAATTGCACCTTGCAATGCGGAGAAATTACTGTTTGTGCATTTACAATATTCATTGATTTTTGCCATTGAAAAACGTCCAGAAATGATTGAAGCTACTGACTGAATGAAAGGAGCTGGCATCTCACTCTCTTTGAATCTTCTTTATCATGCTAAGAGGAGCAGGAAAAAGCAAAAAATTTCAGAATTGCACCTTGCAATGCGGAGAAATTACTGTTTGTGCATTTACAATATTCATTGATTTTTGCCATTGAAAAACATCATGTTATTCATATACCAGAAATGATTGAAGCTACTGACTGAATGAAAGGAGCTGGCATCTCACTCTCTTTGAATCTTCTTTATCATGCTAAGAGGAGCAGGAAAAAGCAAAAAATTTCAGAATTGCACCTTGCAATGCGGAGAAATTACTGTTTGTGCATTTACAATATTCATTGATTTTTGCCATTGAAAAACGTCCAGAAGTGATTGAAGCTACTGACTGAATGAAAGGAGCTGGCATCTCACTCTCTTTGAATCTTCTTTATCATGCTAAGAGGAGCAGGAAAAAGCAAAAAAATTCAGAATTGCACCTTGCAATGCGGAGAAATTACTGTTTGTGCATTTACAATATTCATTGATTTTTGCCATTGAAAAACGTCCAGAAATGATTGAAGCTACTGACTGAATGAAAGGAGCTGGCATCTCACTCTCTTTGAATCTTCTTTACCATGCTAAGAGGAGCAGGAAAAAGCAAAAAATTTCAGAATTGCACCTTGCAATGCGGAGAAATTACTGTTTGTGCAGTTACAATATTCATTGATTTTTGCCATTGAAAAACATCATGTTATTCATATACCAGAAATGATTGAAGCTACTGACTGAATGAAAGGAGCTGGCATCTCACTCTCTTTGAATCTTCTTTATCATGCTAAGAGGAGCAGGAAAAAGCAAAAAATTTCAGAATTGCACCTTGCAATGCGGAGAAATTACTGTTTGTGCATTTACAATATTCATTGATTTTTGCCATTGAAAAACGTCCAGAAATGATTGAAGCTACTGACTGAATGAAAGGAGCTGGCATCTCACTCTCTTTGAATCTTCTTTATCATGCTAAGAGGAGCAAGAAAAAGCAAAAAATTTCAGAATTGCACCTTGCAATGCGGAGAAATTACTGTTTGTGCATTTACAATATTCATTGATTTTTGCCATTGAAAAACGTCCAGAAATGATTGAAGCTACTGACTGAATGAAAGGAGCTGGCATGTAACTCTCTTTGAGTCTTCTTTATCATGCTAAGAGGAGCAAGAAAAAGCAAAAAATTTCAGAATTGCACCTTGCAATGCGGAGAAATTACTCTTTGTGCATTTACAATATTCATTGATTTTTGCCATTGAAAAACATCATGTTATTCATTTACCAGAAATGTTTGAAGCTACTGACTGAATGAAAGAAGCTGGCATCTCACTATCTTTGAATCTTCTTTATCATGCTAAGAGGAGCAGGAAAAAGCAAAAAATAATTTGCCATTGAAAAACGTCCAGAAATGTTTGAAGCTACTGACTGAATGAAAGGAGCTGGCATCTCACTCTATTTGAATATTCTTTATCATGCTAGGATTAGCCTGAATGAAAGGAGCTGGCATCTCACTCTATTTGAATATTCTTTATCATGCTAGGATTAGCAGGAAAAAGCAAAAAATTTCAGAATTGCACCTTGCAATGTGGAGATATTACTGTTTGTGCATTTACAATATTCATTGATTTTTGCCATTGAAAAACGTCCAGAAATGTTTATACCAGAAATGTTTGAAGCTACTGACTGAATGAAAGGAGCTGGCATCTCACTCTCTTTGAATCTTCTTTATCATGCTAAGAGGAGCAGGAAAAAGCAAAAAAAATCAGAATTGCACCTTGCAATGCGGAGAAATTACTGTTTGTGCATTTACAATATTCATTGATTTTTGCCATTGAAAAATGTCCAGAAATGATTGAAGCTACTGACTGAATGAAAGGAGCTGGCATCTCACTCTCTTTGAATCTTCTTTATCATGCTAAGAGGAGCAGGAAAAAGCAAAAAATTTCAGAATTGCACCTTGCAATGCGGAGAAATTACTGTTTGTGCATTTACAATATTCATTGATTTTTGCCATTGAAAAACGTCCAGAAATGATTGAAGCTACTGACTGAATGAAAGGAGCTGGCATCTCACTCTCTTTGAATCTTCTTTATCATGCTAAGAGGAGCAGGAAAAAGCAAAAAATTTCAGAATTGCACCTTGCAATGTGGAGAAATTACTGTTTGTGCATTTACAATATTCATTGATTTTTGCCATTGAAAAACATCATGTTATTCATACCCAGAAATGATTGAAGCTACTGACTGAATGAAAGGAGCTGGCATCTCACTCTCTTTGAATCTTCTTTATCATGCTAAGAGGAGCAGGAAAAAGCAAAACATTTCAGAATTGCACCTTGCAATGCGGAGAAATTACTGTTTGTGCATTTACAATATTCATTGATTTTTGCCATTGAAAAACGTCCAGAAATGATTGAAGCTACTGACTGAATGAAAGGAGCTGGCATCTCACTCTCTTTGAATCTTCTTTATCATGCTAAGAGGAGCAGGAAAAAGCAAAAAATTTCAGAATTGCACCTTGCAATGCGGAGAAATTACTGTTTGTGCATTTACAATATTCATTGATTTTTGCCATTGAAAAACGTCCAGAAATGATTGAAGCTACTGACTGAATGAAAGGAGCTGGCATCTCACTCTCTTTGAATCTTCTTTACCATGCTAAGAGGAGCAGGAAAAAGCAAAAAATTTCAGAATTGCACCTTGCAATGCGGAGAAATTACTGTTTGTGCATTTACAATATTCATTGATTTTTGCCATTGAAAAACATCATGTTATTCATATACCAGAAATGATTGAAGCTACTGACTGAATGAAAGGAGCTGGCATCTCACTCTCTTTGAATCTTCTTTATCATGCTAAGAGGAGCAGGAAAAAGCAAAAAATTTCAGAATTGCACCTTGCAATGCGGAGAAATTACTGTTTGTGCATTTACAATATTCATTGATTATTGCCATTGAAAAACGTCCAGAAATGATTGAAGCTACTGACTGAATGAAAGGAGCTGGCATCTCAATCTCTTTGAATCTTCTTTATCATGCTAAGAGGAGCAGGAAAAAGCAAAAAATTTCAGAATTGCACCTTGCAATGCGGAGAAATTACTGTTTGTGCATTTACAATATTCATTGATTTTTGCCATTGAAAAACGTCCAGAAATGATTGAAGCTACTGACTGAATGAAAGGAGCTGGCATCTCACTCTCTTTGAATCTTCTTTACCATGCTAAGAGGAGCAGGAAAAAGCAAAAAATTTCAGATTTGCACCTTGCAATGCGGAGAAATTACTGTTTGTGCAGTTACAATATTCATTGATTTTTGCCATTGAAAAACATCATGTTATTCATATACCAGAAATGATTGAAGCTACTGACTGAATGAAAGGAGCTGGCATCTCACTCTCTTTGAATCTTCTTTATCATGCTAAGAGGAGCAGGAAAAAGCAAAAAATTTCAGAATTGCACCTTGCAATGCGGAGAAATTACTGTTTGTGCATTTACAATATTCATTGATTTTTGCCATTGAAAAACGTCCAGAAATGATTGAAGCTACTGACTGAATGAAAGGAGCTGGCATCTCACTCTCTTTGAATCTTCTTTATCATGCTAAGAGGAGCAGGAAAAAGCAAAAAATTTCAGAATTGCACCTTGCAATGCGGAGAAATTACTGTTTGTGCATTTACAATATTCATTGATTTTTGCCATTGAAAAACGTCCAGAAATGATTGAAGCTACTGACTGAATGAAAGGAGCTGGCATGTAACTCTCTTTGAGTCTTCTTTATCATGCTAAGAGGAGCAGGAAAAAGCAAAAAATTTCAGAATTGCACCTTGCAATGCGGAGAAATTACTCTTTGTGCATTTACAATATTCATTGATTTTTGCCATTGAAAAACATCATGTTATTCATTTACCAGAAATGTTTGAAGCTACTGACTGAATGAAAGAAGCTGGCATCTCACTATCTTTGAATCTTCTTTATCATGCTAAGAGGAGCAGGAAAAAGCAAAAAATTTCAGAATTCCACCTTACAATGCGGAGAAATTACTGTTTGTGCATATACAATATTCATTGATTTTTGCCATTGAAAAACGTCCAGAAAAGATTGAAGCTACTGACTGAATGAAAGGAGCTGGCATCTCACTCTCTTTGAATCTTCTTTATCATGCTAAGAGGAGCAGGAAAAAGCAAAAAATTTCAGAATTGCACCTTGCAATGCGGAGAAATTACTGTTTGTGCATTTACAATATTTATTGATTTTTGCCATTGAAAAACATCATGTTATTCATATACCAGAAATGTTTGAAGCTACTGACTGAATGAAAGGAGCTGGCATCTCACTCTCTTTGAATCTTCTTTATCATGCTAAGAGGAGCAGGAAAAAGCAAAAAATTTCAGAATTGCACGTTGCAATGCGGAGAAATTACTGTTTGTGCATTTACAATATTCATTGATTTTTGCCATTGAAAAACATCCAGAAATGATTGAAGCTACTGACTGAATGAAAGGAGCTGGCATCTCACTCTCTTTGAATCTTCTTTATCATGCTAGGATTAGCAGGAAAAAGCAAAAAATTTCAGAATTGCACCTTGCAATGTGGAGATATTACTGTTTGTGCATTTACAATATTCATTGATTTTTGCCATTGAAAAACGTACAGAAATGTTTGAAGGTTCTGACTGAATGAAAGGAGCTGGCATCTCACTCTCTTTGAATCTTCTTTATCATGCTAGGATTAGCAGGAAAAAGCAAAAAATTTCAGAATTGCACCTTGAAATGTGGAGATATTACTGTTTGTGCATTTACAATATTCATTGATTTTTGCCATTGAAAAACGTACAGAAATGTTTGAAGCTACTGACTGAATGAAAGGAGCTGGCATCTCACTCTCTTTGAATCTTCTTTATCATGCTAGGAGTAGCAGGAAAAAGCAAAAAATTTCAGAATTGCACCTTGCAATGTGGAGATATTACTGTTTGTGCATTTACAATATTCATTGATTTTTGCCATTGAAAAACGTCCAGAAATGTTTGAAGCTACTGACTGAATGAAAGGAGCTGGCATCTCACTCTCTTTGAATCTTCTTTATCATGCTAGGATTAGCAGGAAAAAGCAAAAAATTTCAGAATTGCACCTTGCAATGTGGAGATATTACTGTTTGTGCATTTACAATATTCATTGATTTTTGCCATTAAAAAACATCATGTTATTCATATACCAGAAATGTTTGAGGCTACTGACTGAATGAAAGGACCTGGCATCTCACTCTCTTTGAATCTTCTTTATCATGCTAGGATTAGCAGGAAAAAGCAAAAAATTTCAGAATTGCACCTTGCAATGTGGAGATATTACTGTTTGTGCATTTACAATATTCATTGATTTTTGCCATTGAAAAACGTCCAGAAATGTTTGAAGCTACTGACTGAATGAAAGGAGCTGGCATCTCACTCTATTTGAATATTCTTTATCATGCTAGGATTAGCAGGAAAAAGCAAAAAATTTCAGAATTGCACCTTGCAATGTGGAGATATTACTGTTTGTGCATTTACAATATTCATTGATTTTTGCCATTGAAAAACGTCCAGAAATGTTTATACCAGAAATGTTTGAAGTTACTGACTGAATGAAAGGAGCTGGCATCTCACTCTCTTTGAATCTTCTTTATCATGCTAAGAGGAGCAGGAAAAAGCAAAAAAATTCAGAATTGCACCTTGCAATGCGGAGAAATTACTGTTTGTGCATTTTCAATATTCATTGATTTTTGCCATTGAAAAACGTCCAGAAATGATTGAAGCTACTGACTGAATGAAAGGAGCTGGCATCTCACTCTCTTTGAATCTTCTTTATCATGCTAAGAGGAGCAGGAAAAAGCAAAAAATTTCAGAATTGCACCTTGCAATGCGGAGAAATTACTGTTTGTGCATTTACAATATTCATTGATTTTTGCCATTGAAAAACGTCCAGAAATGATTGAAGCTACTGACTGAATGAAAGGAGCTGGCATCTCACTCTCTTTGAATCTTCTTTATCATGCTAAGAGGAGCAGGAAAAAGCAAAAAATTTCAGAATTGCACCTTGCAATGTGGAGAAATTACTGTTTGTGCATTTACAATATTCATTGATTTTTGCCATTGAAAAACATCATGTTATTCATACCCAGAAATGATTGAAGCTACTGACTGAATGAAAGGAGCTGGCATCTCACTCTCTTTGAATCTTCTTTATCATGCTAAGAGGAGCAGGAAAAAGCAAAAAATTTCAGAATTGCACCTTGCAATGCGGAGAAATTACTGTTTGTGCATTTACAATATTCATTGATTTTTGCCATTGAAAAACGTCCAGAAATGATTGAAGCTACTGACTGAATGAAAGGAGCTGGCATCTCACTCTCTTTGAATCTTCTTTACCATGCTAAGAGGAGCAGGAAAAAGCAAAAAATTTCAGAATTGCACCTTGCAATGCGGAGAAATTACTGTTTGTGCATTTACAATATTCATTGATTTTTGCCATTGAAAAACATCATGTTATTCATATACCAGAAATGATTGAAGCTACTGACTGAATGAAAGGAGCTGGCATCTCACTCTCTTTGAATCTTCTTTATCATGCTAAGAGGAGCAGGAAAAAGCAAAAAATTTCAGAATTGCACCTTGCAATGCGGAGAAATTACTGTTTGTGCATTTACAATATTCATTGATTTTTGCCATTGAAAAACGTCCAGAAAAGATTGAAGCTACTGACTGAATGAAAGGAGCTGGCATCTCACTCTCTTTGAATCTTCTTTATCATGCTAAGAGGAGCAGGAAAAAGCAAAAAATTTCAGAATTGCACCTTGCAATGCGGAGAAATTACTGTTTGTGCATTTACAATATTCATTGATTTTTGCCATTGAAAAACATCATGTTATTCATATACCAGAAATGTTTGAAGCTACTGACTGAATGAAAGGAGCTGGCATCTCACTCTCTTTGAATCTTCTTTATCATGCTAAGAGGAGCAGGAAAAAGCAAAAAATTTCAGAATTGCACCTTGCAATGCGGAGAAATTACTGTTTGTGCATTTACAATATTCATTGATTTTTGCCATTGAAAAACGTCCAGAAATGATTGAAGCTACTGACTGAATGAAAGGAGCTGGCATCTCACTCTCTTTGAATCTTCTTTATCATGCTAAGAGGAGCAGGAAAAAGCAAAAAAATTCAGAATTGCACCTTGCAATGCGGAGAAATTACTGTTTGTGCATTTACAATATTCATTGATTTTTGCCATTGAAAAACATCATGTTATTCATATACCAGAAATGATTGAAGCTACTGACTGAATGAAAGGAGCGGGCATCTCATTCTCTTTGAATCTTCTTTTTCATGCTAAGAGGAGCAGGAAAAAGCAAAAAATTTCAGAATTGCACCTTGCAATGCGGAGAAATTACTGTTTGTGCATTTACAATATTCATTGATTTTTGCCATTGAAAAACGTCCAGAAATGATTGAAGCTACTGACTGAATGAAAGGAGCTGGCATCTCACTCTCTTTGAATCTTCTTTATCATGCTAAGAGGAGCAGGAAAAAGCAAAAAATTTCAGAATTGCACCTTGCAATGCGGAGAAATTACTGCTTGTGCATTTACAATATTCATTGATTTTTGCCATTGAAAAACGTCCAGAAATGATTGAAGCTACTGACTGAATGAAAGGAGCTGGCATCTCACTCTCTTTGAATCTTTATCATGCTAAGAGGAGCAGGAAAAAGCAAAAAATTTCAGAATTGCACCTTGCAATGCGGAGAAATTACTGTTTGTGCATTTACAATATTCATAGATTTTTGCCATTGAAAAACGTCCAGAAATGTTTGAAGCTACTGACTGAATGAAAGGAGCTGGCATCTCACTCTCTTTGAATCTTCTTTATCATGCTAGGATTAGCAGGAAAAAGCAAAAAATTTCAGAATTGCACCTTGCAATGTGGAGATATTACTGTTTGTGCATTTACAATATTCATTGATTTTTGCCATTGAAAAACGTCCAGAAATGTTTGAAGCTACTGACTGAATGAAAGGAGCTGGCATCTCACTCTATTTGAATCTTCTTTATCATGCTAGGATTAGCAGGAAAAAGCAAAAAATTTCAGAATTGCACCTTGCAATGTGGAGATATTACTGTTTGTGCATTTACAATATTCATTGATTTTTGCCATTGAAAAACGTCCAGAAATGTTTATACCAGAAATGTTTGAAGCTACTGACTGAATGAAAGGAGCTGGCATCTCACTCTCTTCGAATCTTCTTTATCATGCTAAGAGGAGCAGGAAAAAACAAAGAATTTCAGAATTGCACCTTGCAATGCGGAGAAATTACTGTTTGTGCATTTACAATATTCATTGATTTTTGCCATTGAAAAACGTCCAGAAATGACTGAAGCTACTGACTGAATGAAAGGAGCTGGCATCTCACTCTCTTTGAATCTTCTTTATCATGCTAAGAGGAGCAGGAAAAAGCAAAAAATTTCAGAATTGCACCTTGCAATGCGGAGAAATTACTGTTTGTGCATTTACAATATTCATTGATTTTTGCCATTGAAAAACGTCCAGAAATGATTGAAGCTACTGACTGAATGAAAAGAGCTGGCATCTCACTCTCTTTGAATCTTCTTTATCATGCTAAGAGGAGCAGGAAAAAGCAAAAAATTTCAGAATTGCACCTTGCAATGCGGAGAAATTACTGTTTGTGCATTTACAATATTCATTGATTTTTGCCATTGAAAAACATCATGTTATTCATATACCAGAAATGATTGAAGCTACTGACTGAATGAAAGGAGCTGGCATCTCACTCTCTTTGAATCTTCTTTATCATGCTAAGAGGAGCAGGAAAAAGCAAAAAATTTCAGAATTGCACCTTGCAATGCGGAGAAATTACTGTTTGTGCATTTACAATATTCATTGATTTTTGCCATTGAAAAACGTCCAGAAATGATTGAAGCTACTGACTGAATGAAAGGAGCTGGCATCTCACTCTCTTTGAATCTTCTTTATCATGCTAAGAGGAGCAGGAAAAAGCAAAAAATTTCAGAATTGCACCTTGCAATGTGGAGATATTACTGTTTGTGCATTTACAATATTCATTGATTTTTGCCATTGAAAAACGTCCAGAAATGTTTGAAGCTACTGACTGAATGAAAGGATCTGGCATCTCACTCTATTTGAATCTTCTTTATCATGCTAGGATTAGCAGGAAAAAGCAAAAAATTTCAGAATTGCACCTTGCAATGTGGAGATATTACTGTTTGTGCATTTACAATATTCATTGATTTTTGCCATTGAAAAACGTCCAGAAATGTTTATACCAGAAATGTTTGAAGCTACTGACTGAATGAAAGGAGCTGGCATCTCACTCTCTTCGAATCTTCTTTATCATGCTAAGAGGAGCAGGAAAAAACAAAGAATTTCAGAATTGCACCTTGCAATGCGGAGAAATTACTGTTTGTGCATTTACAATATTCATTGATTTTTGCCATTGAAAAACGTCCAGAAATGACTGAAGCTACTGACTGAATGAAAGGAGCTGGCATCTCACTCTCTTTGAATCTTCTTTATCATGCTAAGAGGAGCAGGAAAAAGCAAAAAATTTCAGAATTGCACCTTGCAATGCGGAGAAATTACTGTTTGTGCATTTACAATATTCATTGATTTTTGCCATTGAAAAACGTCCAGAAATGATTGAAGCTACTGACTGAATGAAAAGAGCTGGCATCTCACTCTCTTTGAATCTTCTTTATCATGCTAAGAGGAGCAGGAAAAAGCAAAAAATTTCAGAATTGCACCTTGCAATGCGGAGAAATTACTGTTTGTGCATTTACAATATTCATTGATTTTTGCCATTGAAAAACATCATGTTATTCATATACCAGAAATGATTGAAGCTACTGACTGAATGAAAGGAGCTGGCATCTCACTCTCTTTGAATCTTCTTTATCATGCTAAGAGGAGCAGGAAAAAGCAAAAAATTTCAGAATTGCACCTTGCAATGCGGAGAAATTACTGTTTGTGCATTTACAATATTCATTGATTTTTGCCATTGAAAAACGTCCAGAAATGATTGAAGCTACTGACTGAATGAAAGGAGCTGGCATCTCACTCTCTTTGAATCTTCTTTATCATGCTAAGAGGAGCAGGAAAAAGCAAAAAATTTCAGAATTGCACCTTGCAATGTGGAGATATTACTGTTTGTGCATTTACAATATTCATTGATTTTTGCCATTGAAAAACGTCCAGAAATGTTTATACCAGAAATGTTTGAAGCTACTGACTGAATGAAAGGAGCTGGCATCTCACTCTCTTTGAATCTTCTTTATCATGCTAAGAGGAGCAGGAAAAAGCAAAAAATTTCAGAATTGCACCTTGCAATGCGGAGAAATTACTGTTTGTGCATTTACAATATTCATTGATTTTTGCCATTGAAAAACGTCCAGAAATGACTGAAGCTACTGACTGAATGAAAGGAGCTGGCATCTCACTCTCTGAATCTTCTTTATCATGCTAAGAGGAGCAGGAAAAAGCAAAAAATTTCAGAATTGCACCTTGCAATGCGGAGAAATTACTGTTTGTGCATTTACAATATTCATTGATTTTTGCCATTGAAAAACATCCAGAAATGATTGAAGCTACTGACTGAATGAAAGGAGCTGGCATCTCACTCTCTTTGAATCTTCTTTATCATGCTAAGAGGAGCAGGAAAAAGCAAAAAATTTCAGAATTGCACCTTGCAATGCGGAGAAATTACTGTTTGTGCATTTACAATATTCATTGATTTTTGCCATTGAAAAACATCATGTTATTCATATACCAGAAATGATTGAAGCTACTGACTGAATGAAAGGAGCTGGCATCTCATTCTCTTTGAATCTTCTTTATCATGCTAAGAGGAGCAGGAAAAAGCAAAAAATTTCAGAATTGCACCTTGCAATGCGGAGAAATTACTGTTTGTGCATTTACAATATTCATTGATTTTTGCCATTGAAAAACGTCCAGAAATGATTGAAGCTACTGACTGAATGAAAGGAGCTGGCATCTCACTCTCTTTGAATCTTCTTTATCATGCTAAGAGGAGCAGGAAAAAGCAAAAAATTTCAGAATTGCAATTTGCAAGGCGGAGAAATTACTGTTTGTGCATTTACAATATTCATTGATTTTTGCCATTGAAAAACGTCCAGAAATGATTGAAGCTACTGACTGAATGAAAGGAGCTGGCATCTCACTCTCTTTGAATCTTCTTTATCATGCTAAGAGGAGCAGGAAAAAGCAAAAAATTTCAGAATTGCACCTTGCAATGCGGAGAAATTACTGTTTGTGCATTTACAATATTCATTGATTTTTGCCATTGAAAAACGTCCAGAAATGATTGAAGCTACTGACTGAATGAAAGGAGCTGGCATCTCACTCTCTTTGAATCTTCTTTATCATGCTAAGAGGAGCAGGAAAAAGCAAAAAATTTCAGAATTGCACCTTGCAATGCGGAGAAATTACTGTTTGTGCATTTACAATATTCATTGATTTTTGCCATTGAAAAACGTCCAGAAATGACTGAAGCTACTGACTGAATGAAAGGAGCTGGCATCTCACTCTCTTTGAATCTTCTTTATCATGCTAAGAGGAGCAGGAAAAAGCAAAAAATTTCAGAATTGCACCTTGCAATGCGGAGAAATTACTGTTTGTGCATTTACAATATTCATTGATTTTTGCCATTGAAAAACGTCCAGAAATGATTGAAGCTACTGACTGAATGAAAGGAGCTGGCATCTCACTCTCTTTGAATCTTCTTTATCATGCTAAGAGGAGCAGGAAAAAGCAAAAAATTTCAGAATTGCACCTTGCAATGCGGAGAAATTACTGTTTGTGCATTTACAATATTCATTGATTTTTGCCATTGAAAAACATCATGTTATTCATATACCAGAAATGATTGAAGCTACTGACTGAATGAAAGGAGCTGGCATCTCACTCTCTTTGAATCTTCTTTATCATGCTAAGAGGAGCAGGAAAAAGCAAAAAATTTCAGAATTGCACCTTGCAATGCGGAGAAATTACTGTTTGTGCATTTACAATATTCATTGATTTTTGCCATTGAAAAACGTCCAGAAATGATTGAAGCTACTGACTGAATGAAAGGAGCTGGCATCTCACTCTCTTTGAATCTTCTTTATCATGCTAAGAGGAGCAGGAAAAAGCAAAAAATTTCAGAATTGCACCTTGCAATGCGGAGAAATTACTGTTTGTGCATTTACAATATTCATTGATTTTTGCCATTGAAAAACGTCCAGAAATGATTGAAGCTACTGACTGAATGAAAGGAGCTGGCATCTCACTCTCTTTGAATCTTCTTTATCATGCTAGGATTAGCAGGAAAAAGCAAAAAATTTCAGAATTGCACCTTGCAATGTGGAGATATTACTGTTTGTGCATTTACAATATTCATTGAATTTTGCCATTGAAAAACGTCCAGAAATGTTTGAAGCTACTGACTGAATGAAAGGAGCTGGCATCTCACTCTATTTGAATCTTCTTTATCATGCTAGGATTAGCAGGAAAAAGCAAAAAATTTCAGAATTGCACCTTGCAATGTGGAGATATTACTGTTTGTGCATTTACAATATTCATTGATTTTTGCCATTGAAAAACGTCCAGAAATGTTTATACCAGAAATGTTTGAAGCTACTGACTGAATGAAAGGAGCTGGCATCTCACTCTCTTTGAATCTTCTTTATCATGCTAAGAGGAGCAGGAAAAAGCAAAAAATTTCAGAATTGCACCTTGCAATGCGGAGAAATTACTGTTTGTGCATTTACAATATTCATTGATTTTTGCCATTGAAAAACGTCCAGAAATGACTGAAGCTACTGACTGAATGAAAGGAGCTGGCATCTCACTCTCTTTGAATCTTCTTTATCATGCTAAGAGGAGCAGGAAAAAGCAAAAAATTTCAGAATTGCACCTTGCAATGCGGAGAAATTACTGTTTGTGCATTTACAATATTCATTGATTTTTGCCATTGAAAAACATCCAGAAATGATTGAAGCTACTGACTGAATGAAAGGAGCTGGCATCTCACTCTCTTTGAATCTTCTTTATCATGCTAAGAGGAGCAGGAAAAAGCAAAAAATTTCAGAATTGCACCTTGCAATGCGGAGAAATTACTGTTTGTGCATTTACAATATTCATTGATTTTTGCCATTGAAAAACATCATGTTATTCATATACCAGAAATGATTGAAGCTACTGACTGAATGAAAGGAACTGGCATCTCACTCTCTTTGAATCTTCTTTATCATGCTAAGAGGATCAGGAAAAAGCAAAAAAATTCAGAATTGCACCTTGCAATGCGGAGAAATTACTGTTTGTGCATTTACAATATTCATTGATTTTTGCCATTGAAAAACGTCCAGAAATGATTGAAGCTACTGACTGAATGAAAGGAGCTGGCATCTCACTCTCTTAGAATCTTCTTTATCATGCTAAGAGGAGCAGGAAAAAGCAAAAAATTTCAGAATTGCACCTTGCAATGCGGAGAAATTACTGTTTGTGCATTTACAATATTCATTGATTTTTGCCATTGAAAAACGTCCAGAAATGATTGAAGCTACTGACTGAATGAAAGGAGCTGGCATCTCACTCTCTTTGAATCTTCTTTATCATGCTAAGAGGAGCAGGAAAAAGCAAAAAATTTCAGAATTGCACCTTGCAATGCGGAGAAATTACTGTTTGTGCATTTACAATATTCATTGATTTTTGCCATTGAAAAACATCATGTTATTCATATACCAGAAATGATTGAAGCTACTGACTGAATGAAAGGAGCTGGCATCTCACTCTCTTTGAATCTTCTTTATCATGCTAAGAGGAGCAGGAAAAAGCAAAAAATTTCAGAATTGCACCTTGCAATGCGGAGAAATTACTGTTTGTGCATTTACAATATTCATTGATTTTTGCCATTGAAAAACGTCCAGAAATGATTGAAGCTACTGACTGAATGAAAGGAGCTGGCATCTCACTCTCTTTGAATCTTCTTTATCATGCTAAGAGGAGCAGGAAAAAGCAAAAAATTTCAGAATTGCACCTTGCAATGCGGAGAAATTACTGTTTGTGCATTTACAATATTCATTGATTTTTGCCATTGAAAAACGTCCAGAAATGATTGAAGCTACTGACTGAATGAAAGGAGCTGGCATCTCACTCTCTTTGAATCTTCTTTATCATGCTAGGATTAGCAGGAAAAAGCAAAAAATTTCAGAATTGCACCTTGCAATGTGGAGATATTACTGTTTGTGCATTTACAATATTCATTGAATTTTGCCATTGAAAAACGTCCAGAAATGTTTGAAGCTACTGACTGAATGAAAGGAGCTGGCATCTCAATCTATTTGAATCTTCTTTATCATGCTAGGATTAGCAGGAAAAAGCAAAAAATTTCAGAATTGCACCTTGCAATGTGGAGATATTACTGTTTGTGCATTTACAATATTCATTGATTTTTGCCATTGAAAAACGTCCAGAAATGTTTATACCAGAAATGTTTGAAGCTACTGACTGAATGAAAGGAGCTGGCATCTCACTCTCTTTGAATCTTCTTTATCATGCTAAGAGGAGCAGGAAAAAGCAAAAAATTTCAGAATTGCACGTTGCAATGCGGAGAAATTACTGTTTGTGCATTTACAATATTCATTGATTTTTGCCATTGAAAAACGTCCAGAAATGACTGAAGCTACTGACTGAATGAAAGGAGCTGGCATCTCACTCTCTTTGAATCTTCTTTATCATGCTAAGAGGAGCAGGAAAAAGCAAAAAATTTCAGAATTGCACCTTGCAATGCGGAGAAATTACTGTTTGTGCATTTACAATATTCATTGATTTTTGCCATTGAAAAACATCCAGAAATGATTGAAGCTACTGACTGAATGAAAGGAGCTGGCATCTCACGCTCTTTGAATCTTCTTTATCATGCTAAGAGGAGCAGGAAAAAGCAAAAAATTTCAGAATTGCACCTTGCAATGCGGAGAAATTACTGTTTGTGCATTTACAATATTCATTGATTTTTGCCATTGAAAAACATCATGTTATTCATATACCAGAAATGATTGAAGCTACTGACTGAATGAAAGGAGCTGGCATCTCACTCTCTTTGAATCTTCTTTATCATGCTAAGAGGAGCAGGAAAAAGCAAAAAATTTCAGAATTGCACCTTGCAATGCGGAGAAATTACTGTTTGTGCATTTACAATATTCATTGATTTTTGCCATTGAAAAACGTCCAGAAATGATTGAAGCTACTGACTGAATGAAAGGAGCTGGCATCTCACTCTCTTTGAATCTTCTTTATCATGCTAAGAGGAGCAGGAAAAAGCAAAAAATTTCAGAATTGCACCTTGCAATGCGGAGAAATTACTGTTTGTGCATTTACAATATTCATTGATTTTTGCCATTGAAAAACGTCCAGAAATGATTGAAGCTACTGACTGAATGAAAGGAGCTGGCATCTCACTCTCTTTGAATCTTCTTTATCATGCTAAGAGGAGCAGGAAAAAGCAAAAAATTTCAGAATTGCACCTTGCAATGCGGAGAAATTACTGTTTGTGCATTTACAATATTCATTGATTTTTGCCATTGAAAAACGTCCAGAAATGATTGAAGCTACTGACTGAATGAAAGGAGCTGGCATCTCACTCTCTTTGAATCTTCTTTATCATGCTAAGAGGAGCAGGAAAAAGCAAAAAATTTCAGAATTGCAACTTGCAATGCGGAGAAATTACTGTTTGTGCATTTACAATATTCATTGATTTTTGCCATTGAAAAACATCATGTTATTCATATACCAGAAATGATTGAAGCTACTGACTGAATGAAAGGAGCTGGCATCTCACTCTCTTTGAATCTTCATTATCATGCTAAGAGGAGCAGGAAAAAGCAAAAAATTTCAGAATTGCACCTTGCAATGCGGAGAAATTACTGTTTGTGCATTTACAATATTCATTGATTTTTGCCATTGAAAAACGTCCAGAAATGATTGAAGCTACTGACTGAATGAAAGGAGCTGGCATCTCACTCTCTTTGAATCTTCTTTATCATGCTAAGAGGAGCAGGAAAAAGCAAAAAATTTCAGAATTGCACCTTGCAATGCGGAGAAATTACTGTTTGTGCATTTACAATATTCATTGATTTTTGCCATTGAAAAACGTCCAGAAATGTTTGAAGCTACTGACTGAATGAAAGGAGCTGGCATCTCACTCTCTTTGAATCTTCTTTATCATGCTAGGATTAGCAGGAAAAAGCAAAAAATTTCAGAATTGCACCTTGCAATGTGGAGATATTACTGTTTGTGCATTTACAATATTCATTGATTTTTGCCATTGAAAAACGTCCAGAAATGTTTGAAGCTACTGACTGAATGAAAGGAGCTGGCATCTCACTCTCTTTGAATCTTCTTTATCATGCTAGGAGTAGCAGGAAAAAGCAAAAAATTTCAGAATTGCACCTTGCAATGTGGAGATATTACTGTTTGTGCATTTACAATATTCATTGATTTTTGCCATTGAAAAACGTCCAGAAATGTTTGAAGCTACTGACTGAATGAAAGGAGCTGGCATCTCACTCTCTTTGAATCTTCTTTATCATGCTAGGATTAGCAGGAAAAAGCAAAAAATTTCAGAATTGCACCTTGCAATGTGGAGATATTACTGTTTGTGCATTTACAATATTCATTGATTTTTGCCATTGAAAAACATCATGTTATTCATATACCAGAAATGTTTGAAGCTACTGACTGAATGAAAGGAGCTGACATCTCACTCTCTTTGAATCTTCTTTATCATGCTAGGATTAGCAGGAAAAAGCAAAAAATTTCAGAATTGCACCTTGCAATGTGGAGATATTACTGTTTGTGCATTTACAATATTCATTGATTTTTGCCATTGAAAAACGTCCAGAAATGTTTGAAGCTACTGACTGAATGAAAGGAGCTGGCATCTCACTCTATTTGAATCTTCTTTATCATCCTAGGATTAGCAGGAAAAAGCAAAAAATTTCAGCATTGCACCTTGCAATGTGGAGATATTACTGTTTGTGCATTTACAATATTCATTGATTTTTGCCATTGAAAAACATCCAGAAATGTTTATACCAGAAATGTTTGAAGCTACTGACTGAATGAAAGGAGCTGGCATCTCACTCTCTTTGAATCTTCTTTATCATGCTAAGAGGAGCAGGAAAAAGCAAAAAATTTCAGAATTGCACTTTGCAATGCGGAGAAATTACTGTTTGTGCATTTACAATATTCATTGATTTTTGCCATTGAAAAACGTCCAGAAATGACTGAAGCTACTGACTGAATGAAAGGAGATGGCATCTCACTCTCTTTGAATCTTCTTTATCATGCTAAGAGGAGCAGGAAAAAGCAAAAAATTTCAGAATTGCATCTTGCAATGCGGAGAAATTACTGTTTGTGCATTTACAATATTCATTGATTTTTGCCATTGAAAAACGTCCAGAAATGATTGAAGCTACTGACTGAATGAAAGGAGCTGGCATCTCACTCTCTTTGAATCTTCTTTATCATGCTAAGAGGAGCAGGAAAAAGCAAAAAATTTCAGAATTGCACCTTGCAATGCGGAGAAATTACTGTTTGTGCATTTACAATATTCATTGATTTTTGCCATTGAAAAACATCATGTTATTCATATACCAGAAATGATTGAAGCTACTGACTGAATGAAAGGAGCTGGCATCTCACTCTCTTTGAATCTTCTTTATCATGCTAAGAGGAGCAGGAAAAAGCAAAAAATTTCAGAATTGCACCTTGCAATGCGGAGAAATTACTGTTTGTGCATTTACAATATTCATTGATTTTTGCCATTGAAAAACATCCAGAAATGATTGAAGCTACTGACTGAATGAAAGGAGCTGGCATCTCACTCTCTTTGAATCTTCTTTATCATGCTAAGAGGAGCAGGAAAAAGCAAAAAATTTCAGAATTGCACCTTGCAATGCGGAGAAATTACTGTTTGTGCATTTACAATATTCATTGATTTTTGCCATTGAAAAACGTCCAGAAATGATTGAAGCTACTGACTGAATGAAAGGAGCTGGCATCTCACTCTCTTTGAATCTTCTTTATCATGCTAGGATTAGCAGGAAAAAGCAAAAAATTTCAGAATTGCACCTTGCAATGTGGAGATATTACTGTTTGTGCATTTACAATATTCATTGAATTTTGCCATTGAAAAACGTCCAGAAATGTTTGAAGCTACTGACTGAATGAAAGGAGCTGGCATCTCACTCTATTTGAATCTTCTTTATCATGCTAGGATTAGCAGGAAAAAGCAAAAAATTTCAGAATTGCACCTTGCAATGTGGAGATATTACTGTTTGTGCATTTACAATATTCATTGATTTTTGCCATTGAAAAACGTCCAGAAATGTTTATACCAGAAATGTTTGAAGCTACTGACTGAATGAAAGGAGCTGGCATCTCACTCTCTTTGAATCTTCTTTATCATGCTAAGAGGAGCAGGAAAAAGCAAAAAATTTCAGAATTGCACCTTGCAATGCGGAGAAATTACTTTTTGTGCATTTACAATATTCATTGATTTTTGCCATTGAAAAACGTCCAGAAATGACTGAAGCTACTGACTGAATGAAAGGAGCTGGCATCTCACTCTCTTTGAATCTTCTTTACCATGCTAAGAGGAGCAGGAAAAAGCAAAAAAATTCAGAATTGCACCTTGCAATGCGGAGAAATTACTGTTTGTGCATTTACAATATTCATTGATTTTTGCCATTGAAAAACGTCCAGAAATGATTGAAGCTACTGACTGAATGAAAGGAGCTGGCATCTCACTCTCTTTGAATCTTCTTTATCATGCTAGGAGTAGCAGGAAAAAGCAAAAAATTTCAGAATTGCACCTTGCAATGTGGAGATATTACTGTTTGTGCATTTACAATATTCATTGATTTTTGCCATTGAAAAACGTCCAGAAATGTTTGAAGCTACTGACTGAATGAAAGGAGCTGGCATCTCACTCTCTTTGAATCTTCTTTATCATGCTAGGATTAGCAGGAAAAAGCAAAAAATTTCAGAATTGCACCTTGCAATGTGGAGATATTACTGTTTGTGCATTTACAATATTCATTGATTTTTGCCATTGAAAAACATCATGTTATTCATATACCAGAAATGTTTGAAGCTACTGACTGAATGAAAGGAGCTGACATCTCACTCTCTTTGAATCTTCTTTATCATGCTAGGATTAGCAGGAAAAAGCAAAAAATTTCAGAATTGCACCTTGCAATGTGGAGATATTACTGTTTGTGCATTTACAATATTCATTGATTTTTGCCATTGAAAAACGTCCAGAAATGTTTGAAGCTACTGACTGAATGAAAGGAGCTGGCATCTCACTCTATTTGAATCTTCTTTATCATGCTAGGATTAGCAGGAAAAAGCAAAAAAAATTTCAGCATTGCACCTTGCAATGTGGAGATATTACTGTTTGTGCATTTACAATATTCATTGATTTTTGCCATTGAAAAACGTCCAGAAATGTTTATACCAGAAATGTTTGAAGCTACTGACTGAATGAAAGGAGCTGGCATCTCACTCTCTTTGAATCTTCTTTATCATGCTAAGAGGAGCAGGAAAAAGCAAAAAATTTCAGAATTGCACCTTGCAATGCGGAGAAATTACTGTTTGTGCATTTACAATATTCATTGATTTTTGCCATTGAAAAACTTCCAGAAATGACTGAAGCTACTGACTGAATGAAAGGAGCTGGCATCTCACTCTCTTTGAATCTTCTTTATCATGCTAAGAGGTGCAGGAAAAAGCAAAAAATTTCAGAATTGCACCTTGCAATGCGGAGAAATTACTGTTTGTGCATTTACAATATTCATTGATTTTTGCCATTGAAAAACGTCCAGAAATGATTGAAGCTACTGACTGAATGAAAGGAGCTGGCATCTCACTCTCTTTGAATCTTCTTTATCATGCTAAGAGGAGCAGGAAAAAGCAAAAAATTTCAGAATTGCACCTTGCAATGCGGAGAAATTACTGTTTGTGCATTTACAATATTCATTGATTTTTGCCATTGAAAAACATCATGTTATTCATATACCAGAAATGATTGAAGCTACTGACTGAATGAAAGGAGCTGGCATCTCACTCTCTTTGAATCTTCTTTATCATGCTAAGAGGAGCAGGAAAAAGCAAAAAATTTCAGAATTGCACCTTGCAATGCGGAGAAATTACTGTTTGTGCATTTACAATATTCATTGATTTTTGCCATTGAAAAACGTCCAGAAATGATTGAAGCTACTGACTGAATGAAAGGAGCTGGCATCTCACTCTCTTTGAATCTTCTTTATCATGCTAAGAGGAGCAGGAAAAAGCAAAAAATTTCAGAATTTCATCTTGCAATGCGGAGAAATTACTGTTTGTGCATTTACAATATTCATTGATTTTTGCCATTGAAAAACGTCCAGAAATGATTAAAGCTACTGACTGAATGAAAGGAGCTGGCATCTCACTCTCTTTGAATCTTCTTTATCATGCTAAGAGGAGCAGGAAAAAGCAAAAAATTTCAGAATTGCACCTTGCAATGCGGAGAAATTACTGTTTGTGCATTTACAATATTCATTGATTTTTGCCATTGAAAAACGTCCAGAAATGATTGAAGCTACTGACTGAATGAAAGGAGCCGGAATCTCACTCTCTTTGAATCTTCTTTATCATGCTAAGAGGAGCAGGAAAAAGCAAAAAATTTCAGAATTGCAACTTGCAATGCGGAGAAATTACTGTTTGTGCATTTACAATATTCATTGATTTTTGCCATTGAAAAACATCATGTTATTCATATACCAGAAATGATTGAAGCTACTGACTGAATGAAAGGAGCTGGCATCTCACTCTCTTTGAATCTTCTTTATCATGCTAAGAGGAGCAGGAAAAAGCAAAAAATTTCAGAATTGCACCTTGCAATGCGGAGAAATTACTGTTTGTGCATTTACAATATTCATTGATTTTTGCCATTGAAAAACGTCCAGAAATGATTGAAGCTACTGACTGAATGAAAGGAGCTGGCATCTCACTCTCTTTGAATCTTCTTTATCATGCTAAGAGGAGCAGGAAAAAGCAAAAAATTTCAGAATTGCACCTTGCAATGCGGAGAAATTACTGTTTGTGCATTTACAATATTCATTGATTTTTGCCATTGAAAAACGTCCAGAAATGATTGAAGCTACTGACTGAATGAAAGGAGCTGGCATCTCACTCTCTTTGAATCTTCTTTATCATGCTAAGAGGAGCAGGAAAAAGCAAAAAATTTCAGAATTGCACCTTGCAATGCGGAGAAATTACTGTTTGTGCATTTACAATATTCATTAATTTTTGCCATTGAAAAACATCATGTTATTCATATCCCAGAAATGTTTGAAGCTACTGACAATGAAAGAAGCTGGCATCTCACTCTCTTTGAATCTTCTTTATCATGCTAATAGGAGCAGGAAAAAGCAAAAAATTTCAGAATTGCACCTTGCAATGCGGAGAAATTACTATTTGTGCATTTACAATATTCATTGATTTTTGCCATTGAAAAACGTCCAGAAATGATTGAAGCTACTGACTGAATGAAAGGAGCTGGCATCTCACTCTCTTTGAATCTTCTTTATCATGCTAAGAGGAGCAGGAAAAAGCAAAAAATTTCAGAATTGCACCTTGCAATGCGGAGAAATTACTGTTTGTGCATTTACAATATTCATTGATTTTTGCCATTGAAAAACATCATGTTATTCATATACCAGAAATGTTTGAAGCTACTGACTGAATGAAAGGAGCTGGCATCTCACTCTCTTTGAATCTTCTTTAACATGCTAAGAGGAGCAGGAAAAAGCAAAAAATTTCAGAATTGCACCTTGCAATGCGGAGAAATTACTGTTTGTGCATTTACAATATTCATTGATTTTTGCCATTGAAAAACGTCCAGAAATGATTGAAGCTACTGACTGAATGAAAGGAGCTGGCATCTCACTCTCTTTGAATCTTCTTTATCATGCTAAGAGGAGCAGGAAAATGCAAGAAATTTCAGAATTGCACCTTGCAATGCGGAGAAATTACTGTTTGTGCATTTATAATATTCATTGATTTTTGCCATTGAAAAACATCCAGAAATGATTGAAGCTACTGACTGAATGAAAGGAGCTGGCATCTCACTCTCTTTGAATCTTCTTTATCATGCTAAGAGGAGCAGGAAAAAGCAAAAAATTTCAGAATTGCACCTTGCAATGCGGAGAAATTACTGTTTGTGCATTTACAATATTCATTGATTTTTGCCATTGAAAAACATCATGTTATTCATATACCAGAAATGATTGAAGCTACTGACTGAATGAAAGGAGCTGGCATCTCACTCTCTTTGAATCTTCTTTATCATGCTAAGAGGAGCAGGAAAAAGCAAAAAATTTCAGAATTGCACCTTGCAATGCGGAGAAATTACTGTTTGTGCATTTACAATATTCATTGATTTTTGCCATTGAAAAACGTCCAGAAATGTTTGAAGCTACTGACTGAATGAAAGGAGCTGGCATCTCACTCTCTTTGAATCTTCTTTATCATGCTAGGATTAGCAGGAAAAAGCAAAAAATTTCAGAATTGCACCTTGCAATGTGGAGATATTACTGTTTGTGCATTTACAATATTCATTGATTTTTGCCATTGAAAAACGTCCAGAAATGTTTGAAGCTACTGACTGAATGAAAGGAGCTGGCATCTCACTCTCTTTGAATCTTCTTTATCATGCTAGGAGTAGCAGGAAAAAGCAAAAAATTTCAGAATTGCACCTTGCAATGTGGAGATATTACTGTTTGTGCATTTACAATATTCATTGATTTTTGCCATTGAAAAACGTCCAGAAATGTTTGAAGCTACTGACTGAATGAAAGGAGCTGGCATCTCACTCTCTTTGAATCTTCTTTATCATGCTAGGATTAGCAGGAAAAAGCAAAAAATTTCAGAATTGCACCTTGCAATGTGGAGATATTACTGTTTGTGCATTTACAATATTCATTGATTTTTGCCATTGAAAAACATCATGTTATTCATATACCAGAAATGTTTGAAGCTACTGACTGAATGAAAGGAGCTGACATCTCACTCTCTTTGAATCTTCTTTATCATGCTAGGATTAGCAGGAAAAAGCAAAAAATTTCAGAATTGCACCTTGCAATGTGGAGATATTACTGTTTGTGCATTTACAATATTCATTGATTTTTGCCATTGAAAAACGTCCAGAAATGTTTGAAGCTACTGACTGAATGAAAGGAGCTGGCATCTCACTCTATTTGAATCTTCTTTATCATCCTAGGATTAGCAGGAAAAAGCAAAAAATTTCAGCATTGCACCTTGCAATGTGGAGATATTACTGTTTGTGCATTTACAATATTCATTGATTTTTGCCATTGAAAAACATCCAGAAATGTTTATACCAGAAATGTTTGAAGCTACTGACTGAATGAAAGGAGCTGGCATCTCACTCTCTTTGAATCTTCTTTATCATGCTAAGAGGAGCAGGAAAAAGCAAAAAATTTCAGAATTGCACTTTGCAATGCGGAGAAATTACTGTTTGTGCATTTACAATATTCATTGATTTTTGCCATTGAAAAACGTCCAGAAATGACTGAAGCTACTGACTGAATGAAAGGAGATGGCATCTCACTCTCTTTGAATCTTCTTTATCATGCTAAGAGGAGCAGGAAAAAGCAAAAAATTTCAGAATTGCATCTTGCAATGCGGAGAAATTACTGTTTGTGCATTTACAATATTCATTGATTTTTGCCATTGAAAAACGTCCAGAAATGATTGAAGCTACTGACTGAATGAAAGGAGCTGGCATCTCACTCTCTTTGAATCTTCTTTATCATGCTAAGAGGAGCAGGAAAAAGCAAAAAATTTCAGAATTGCACCTTGCAATGCGGAGAAATTACTGTTTGTGCATTTACAATATTCATTGATTTTTGCCATTGAAAAACATCATGTTATTCATATACCAGAAATGATTGAAGCTACTGACTGAATGAAAGGAGCTGGCATCTCACTCTCTTTGAATCTTCTTTATCATGCTAAGAGGAGCAGGAAAAAGCAAAAAATTTCAGAATTGCACCTTGCAATGCGGAGAAATTACTGTTTGTGCATTTACAATATTCATTGATTTTTGCCATTGAAAAACATCCAGAAATGATTGAAGCTACTGACTGAATGAAAGGAGCTGGCATCTCACTCTCTTTGAATCTTCTTTATCATGCTAAGAGGAGCAGGAAAAAGCAAAAAATTTCAGAATTGCACCTTGCAATGCGGAGAAATTACTGTTTGTGCATTTACAATATTCATTGATTTTTGCCATTGAAAAACGTCCAGAAATGATTGAAGCTACTGACTGAATGAAAGGAGCTGGCATCTCACTCTCTTTGAATCTTCTTTATCATGCTAGGATTAGCAGGAAAAAGCAAAAAATTTCAGAATTGCACCTTGCAATGTGGAGATATTACTGTTTGTGCATTTACAATATTCATTGAATTTTGCCATTGAAAAACGTCCAGAAATGTTTGAAGCTACTGACTGAATGAAAGGAGCTGGCATCTCACTCTATTTGAATCTTCTTTATCATGCTAGGATTAGCAGGAAAAAGCAAAAAATTTCAGAATTGCACCTTGCAATGTGGAGATATTACTGTTTGTGCATTTACAATATTCATTGATTTTTGCCATTGAAAAACGTCCAGAAATGTTTATACCAGAAATGTTTGAAGCTACTGACTGAATGAAAGGAGCTGGCATCTCACTCTCTTTGAATCTTCTTTATCATGCTAAGAGGAGCAGGAAAAAGCAAAAAATTTCAGAATTGCACCTTGCAATGCGGAGAAATTACTTTTTGTGCATTTACAATATTCATTGATTTTTGCCATTGAAAAACGTCCAGAAATGACTGAAGCTACTGACTGAATGAAAGGAGCTGGCATCTCACTCTCTTTGAATCTTCTTTACCATGCTAAGAGGAGCAGGAAAAAGCAAAAAAATTCAGAATTGCACCTTGCAATGCGGAGAAATTACTGTTTGTGCATTTACAATATTCATTGATTTTTGCCATTGAAAAACGTCCAGAAATGATTGAAGCTACTGACTGAATGAAAGGAGCTGGCATCTCACTCTCTTTGAATCTTCTTTATCATGCTAGGAGTAGCAGGAAAAAGCAAAAAATTTCAGAATTGCACCTTGCAATGTGGAGATATTACTGTTTGTGCATTTACAATATTCATTGATTTTTGCCATTGAAAAACGTCCAGAAATGTTTGAAGCTACTGACTGAATGAAAGGAGCTGGCATCTCACTCTCTTTGAATCTTCTTTATCATGCTAGGATTAGCAGGAAAAAGCAAAAAATTTCAGAATTGCACCTTGCAATGTGGAGATATTACTGTTTGTGCATTTACAATATTCATTGATTTTTGCCATTGAAAAACATCATGTTATTCATATACCAGAAATGTTTGAAGCTACTGACTGAATGAAAGGAGCTGACATCTCACTCTCTTTGAATCTTCTTTATCATGCTAGGATTAGCAGGAAAAAGCAAAAAATTTCAGAATTGCACCTTGCAATGTGGAGATATTACTGTTTGTGCATTTACAATATTCATTGATTTTTGCCATTGAAAAACGTCCAGAAATGTTTGAAGCTACTGACTGAATGAAAGGAGCTGGCATCTCACTCTATTTGAATCTTCTTTATCATGCTAGGATTAGCAGGAAAAAGCAAAAAAAATTTCAGCATTGCACCTTGCAATGTGGAGATATTACTGTTTGTGCATTTACAATATTCATTGATTTTTGCCATTGAAAAACGTCCAGAAATGTTTATACCAGAAATGTTTGAAGCTACTGACTGAATGAAAGGAGCTGGCATCTCACTCTCTTTGAATCTTCTTTATCATGCTAAGAGGAGCAGGAAAAAGCAAAAAATTTCAGAATTGCACCTTGCAATGCGGAGAAATTACTGTTTGTGCATTTACAATATTCATTGATTTTTGCCATTGAAAAACTTCCAGAAATGACTGAAGCTACTGACTGAATGAAAGGAGCTGGCATCTCACTCTCTTTGAATCTTCTTTATCATGCTAAGAGGTGCAGGAAAAAGCAAAAAATTTCAGAATTGCACCTTGCAATGCGGAGAAATTACTGTTTGTGCATTTACAATATTCATTGATTTTTGCCATTGAAAAACGTCCAGAAATGATTGAAGCTACTGACTGAATGAAAGGAGCTGGCATCTCACTCTCTTTGAATCTTCTTTATCATGCTAAGAGGAGCAGGAAAAAGCAAAAAATTTCAGAATTGCACCTTGCAATGCGGAGAAATTACTGTTTGTGCATTTACAATATTCATTGATTTTTGCCATTGAAAAACATCATGTTATTCATATACCAGAAATGATTGAAGCTACTGACTGAATGAAAGGAGCTGGCATCTCACTCTCTTTGAATCTTCTTTATCATGCTAAGAGGAGCAGGAAAAAGCAAAAAATTTCAGAATTGCACCTTGCAATGCGGAGAAATTACTGTTTGTGCATTTACAATATTCATTGATTTTTGCCATTGAAAAACGTCCAGAAATGATTGAAGCTACTGACTGAATGAAAGGAGCTGGCATCTCACTCTCTTTGAATCTTCTTTATCATGCTAAGAGGAGCAGGAAAAAGCAAAAAATTTCAGAATTTCATCTTGCAATGCGGAGAAATTACTGTTTGTGCATTTACAATATTCATTGATTTTTGCCATTGAAAAACGTCCAGAAATGATTAAAGCTACTGACTGAATGAAAGGAGCTGGCATCTCACTCTCTTTGAATCTTCTTTATCATGCTAAGAGGAGCAGGAAAAAGCAAAAAATTTCAGAATTGCACCTTGCAATGCGGAGAAATTACTGTTTGTGCATTTACAATATTCATTGATTTTTGCCATTGAAAAACGTCCAGAAATGATTGAAGCTACTGACTGAATGAAAGGAGCCGGAATCTCACTCTCTTTGAATCTTCTTTATCATGCTAAGAGGAGCAGGAAAAAGCAAAAAATTTCAGAATTGCAACTTGCAATGCGGAGAAATTACTGTTTGTGCATTTACAATATTCATTGATTTTTGCCATTGAAAAACATCATGTTATTCATATACCAGAAATGATTGAAGCTACTGACTGAATGAAAGGAGCTGGCATCTCACTCTCTTTGAATCTTCTTTATCATGCTAAGAGGAGCAGGAAAAAGCAAAAAATTTCAGAATTGCACCTTGCAATGCGGAGAAATTACTGTTTGTGCATTTACAATATTCATTGATTTTTGCCATTGAAAAACGTCCAGAAATGATTGAAGCTACTGACTGAATGAAAGGAGCTGGCATCTCACTCTCTTTGAATCTTCTTTATCATGCTAAGAGGAGCAGGAAAAAGCAAAAAATTTCAGAATTGCACCTTGCAATGCGGAGAAATTACTGTTTGTGCATTTACAATATTCATTGATTTTTGCCATTGAAAAACGTCCAGAAATGATTGAAGCTACTGACTGAATGAAAGGAGCTGGCATCTCACTCTCTTTGAATCTTCTTTATCATGCTAAGAGGAGCAGGAAAAAGCAAAAAATTTCAGAATTGCACCTTGCAATGCGGAGAAATTACTGTTTGTGCATTTACAATATTCATTAATTTTTGCCATTGAAAAACATCATGTTATTCATATCCCAGAAATGTTTGAAGCTACTGACAATGAAAGAAGCTGGCATCTCACTCTCTTTGAATCTTCTTTATCATGCTAATAGGAGCAGGAAAAAGCAAAAAATTTCAGAATTGCACCTTGCAATGCGGAGAAATTACTATTTGTGCATTTACAATATTCATTGATTTTTGCCATTGAAAAACGTCCAGAAATGATTGAAGCTACTGACTGAATGAAAGGAGCTGGCATCTCACTCTCTTTGAATCTTCTTTATCATGCTAAGAGGAGCAGGAAAAAGCAAAAAATTTCAGAATTGCACCTTGCAATGCGGAGAAATTACTGTTTGTGCATTTACAATATTCATTGATTTTTGCCATTGAAAAACATCATGTTATTCATATACCAGAAATGTTTGAAGCTACTGACTGAATGAAAGGAGCTGGCATCTCACTCTCTTTGAATCTTCTTTAACATGCTAAGAGGAGCAGGAAAAAGCAAAAAATTTCAGAATTGCACCTTGCAATGCGGAGAAATTACTGTTTGTGCATTTACAATATTCATTGATTTTTGCCATTGAAAAACGTCCAGAAATGATTGAAGCTACTGACTGAATGAAAGGAGCTGGCATCTCACTCTCTTTGAATCTTCTTTATCATGCTAAGAGGAGCAGGAAAATGCAAGAAATTTCAGAATTGCACCTTGCAATGCGGAGAAATTACTGTTTGTGCATTTATAATATTCATTGATTTTTGCCATTGAAAAACATCCAGAAATGATTGAAGCTACTGACTGAATGAAAGGAGCTGGCATCTCACTCTCTTTGAATCTTCTTTATCATGCTAAGAGGAGCAGGAAAAAGCAAAAAATTTCAGAATTGCACCTTGCAATGCGGAGAAATTACTGTTTGTGCATTTACAATATTCATTGATTTTTGCCATTGAAAAACATCATGTTATTCATATACCAGAAATGATTGAAGCTACTGACTGAATGAAAGGAGCTGGCATCTCACTCTCTTTGAATCTTCTTTATCATGCTAAGAGGAGCAGGAAAAAGCAAAAAATTTCAGAATTGCACCTTGCAATGCGGAGAAATTACTGTTTGTGCATTTACAATATTCATTGATTTTTGCATTGAAAAACGTCCAGAAATGACTGAAGCTACTGACTGAATGAAAGGAGCTGGCATCTCACTCTCTTTGAATCTTCTTTACCATGCTAAGAGGAGCAGGAAAAAGCAAAAAATTTCAGAATTGCATCTTGCAATGCGGAGAAATTACTGTTTGTGCATTTACAATATTCATTGATTTTTGCCATTGAAAAACGTCCAGAAATGATTGAAGCTACTGACTGAATGAAAGGAGCTGGCATCTCACTCTCTTTGAATCTTCTTTATCATGCTAAGAGGAGCAGGAAAAAGCAAAAAATTTCAGAATTGCACCTTGCAATGCGGAGAAATTACTGTTTGTGCATTTACAATATTCATTGATTTTTGCCATTGAAAAACATCATGTTATTCATATACCAGAAATGATTGAAGCTACTGACTGAATGAAAGGAGCTGGCATCTCACTCTCTTTGAATCTTCTTTATCATGCTAAGAGGAGCAGTAAAAAGCAAAAAATTTCAGAATTGCACCTTGCAATGCGGAGAAATTACTGTTTGTGCATTTACAATATTCATTGATTTTTGCCATTGAAAAACGTCCAGAAATGATTGAAGCTACTGACTGAATGAAAGGAGCTGGCATCTCACTCTCTTTGAATCTTCTTTATCATGCTAAGAGGAGCAGGAAAAAGCAAAAAATTTCAGAATTGCACCTTGCAATGCGGAGAAATTACTGTTTGTGCATTTACAATATTCATTGATTTTTGCCATTGAAAAACGTCCAGAAATGATTGAAGCTACTGACTGAATGAAAGGAGCTGGCATCTCACTCTCTTTGAATCTTCTTTATCATGCTAGGATTAGCAGGAAAAAGCAAAAAATTTCAGAATTGCACCTGGCAATGTGGAGATATTACTGTTTGTGCATTTACAATATTCATTGAATTTTGCCATTGAAAAACGTCCAGAAATGTTTGAAGCTACTGACTGAATGAAAGGAGCTGGCATCTCACTCTATTTGAATCTTCTTTATCATGCTAGGATTATCAGGAAAAAGCAAAAAATTTCAGAATTGCACCTTGCAATGTGGAGATATTACTGTTTGTGCATTTACAATATTCATTGATTTTTGCCATTGAAAAACGTCCAGAAATGTTTATACCAGAAATGTTTGAAGCTACTGACTGAATGAAAGGAGCTGGCATCTCACTCTCTTTGAATCTTCTTTATCATGCTAAGAGGAGCAGGAAAAAGCAAAAAATTTCAGAATTGCACCTTGCAATGCGGAGAAATTACTGTTTGTGCATTTACAATATTCATTGATTTTTGCCATTGAAAAACGTCCAGAAATGACTGAAGCTACTGACTGAATGAAAGGAGCTGGCATCTCACTCTCTTTGAATCTTCTTTATCATGCTAAGAGGAGCAGGAAAAAGCAAAAAATTTCAAAATTGCACCTTGCAATGCGGAGAAATTACTGTTTGTGCATTTACAATATTCATTGATTTTTGCCATTGAAAAACGTCCAGAAATGATTGAAGCTACTGACTGAATGAAAGGAGCTGGCATCTCACTCTCTTTGAATCTTCTTTATCATGCTAAGAGGAGCAGGAAAAAGCAAAAAATTTCAGAATTGCACCTTGCAATGCGGAGAAATTACTGTTTGTGCATTTACAATATTCATTGATTTTTGCCATTGAAAAACGTCCAGAAATGATTGAAGCTACTGACTGAATGAAAGGAGCTGGCATCTCACTCTCTTTGAATCTTTTTTATCATGCTAAGAGGAGCAGGAAAAAGCAAAAAATTTCAGAATTGCATCTTGCAATGCGGAGAAATTACTGTTTGTGCATTTACAATATTCATTGATTTTTGTCATTGAAAAACGTCCAGAAATGATTGAAGCTACTGACTGAATGAAAGGAGCTGGCATCTCACTCTCTTTGAATCTTCTTTATCATGCTAAGAGGAGCAGGAAAAAGCAAAAAATTTCAGAATTGCACCTTGCAATGCGGAGAAATTACTGTTTGTGCATTTACAATATTCATTGATTTTTGCCATTGAAAAACGTCCAGAAATGATTGAAGCTACTGACTGAATGAAAGGAGCTGGAATCTCACTCTCTTTGAATCTTCTTTATCATGCTAAGAGGAGCAGGAAAAAGCAAAAAATTTCAGAATTGCACCTTGCAATGCGGAGAAATTACTGTTTGTGCATTTACAATATTCATTGATTTTTGCCATTGAAAAACATCATGTTATTCATATACCAGAAATGATTGAAGCTACTGACTGAATGAAAGGAGCTGGCATCTCACTCTCTTTGAATCTTCTTTATCATGCTAAGAGGAGCAGGAAAAAGCAAAAAATTTCAGAATTGCACCTTGCAATGCGGAGAAATTACTGTTTGTGCATTTACAATATTCATTGATTTTTGCCATTGAAAAACGTCCAGAAATGATTGAAGCTACTGACTGAATGAAAGGAGCTGGCATCTCACTCTCTTTGAATCTTCTTTATCATGCTAAGAGGAGCAGGAAAAAGCAAAAAATTTCAGAATTGCACCTTGCAATGCGGAGAAATTACTGTTTGTGCATTTACAATATTCATTGATTTTTGCCATTGAAAAACGTCCAGAAATGATTGAAGCTACTGACTGAATGAAAGGAGCTGGCATCTCACTCTCTTTGAATCTTCTTTATCATGCTAAGAGGAGCAGGAAAAAGCAAAAAATTTCAGAATTGCACCTTGCAATGCGGAGAAATTACTGTTTGTGCATTTACAATATTCATTGATTTTTGCCATTGAAAAACGTCCAGAAATGATTGAAGCTACTGACTGAATGAAAGGAGCTGGCATCTCACTCTCTTTGAATCTTCTTTATCATGCTAAGAGGAGCAGGAAAAAGCAAAAAATTTCAGAATTGCACCTTGCAATGCGGAGAAATTACTGTTTGTGCATTTACAATATTCATTGATTTTTGCCATTGAAAAACATCATGTTATTCATATACCAGAAATGTTTGAAGCTACTGACTGAATGAAAGGAGCTGGCATCTCACTCTCTTTGAATCTTCTTTATCATGCAAAGAGGAGCAGGAAAAAGCAAAAAATTTCAGAATTGCACCTTGCAATGCGGAGAAATTACTGTTTGTGCATTTACAATATTCATTGATTTTTGCCATTGAAAAACGTCCAGAAATGATTGAAGCTACTGACTGAATGAAAGGAGCTGGCATCTCACTCTCTTTGAATCTTCTTTATCATGCTAAGAGGAGCAGGAAAAAGCAAAAAATTTCAGAATTGCACCTTGCAATGCGGAGAAATTACTGTTTGTGCATTTACAATATTCACTGATTTTTGCCATTGAAAAACGTCCAGAAATGATTGAAGCAACTGACTGAATGAAAGGAGCTGGCATCTCACTCTCTTTGAATCTTCTTTATCATGCTAAGAGGAGCAGGAAAAAGCAAAAAATTTCAGAATTGCACCTTGCAATGCGGAGAAATTACTGTTTGTGCATTTACAATATTCATTGATTTTTGCCATTGAAAAACGTCCAGAAATAATTGAAGCTACTGACTGAATGAAAGGAGCTGGCATCTCACTCTCTTTGAATCTTCTTTATCATGCTAAGAGGAGCAGGAAAAAGCAAAAAATTTCAGAATTGCACCTTGCAATGCGGAGAAATTACTGTTTGTGCATTTACAATATTCATTGATTTTTGCCATTGAAAAACATCATGTTATTCATATACCAGAAATGTTTGAAGCTACTGACTGAATGAAAGGAGCTGGCATCTCACTCTCTTTGAATCTTCTTTATCATGCAAAGAGGAGCAGGAAAAAGCAAAAAATTTCAGAATTGCACCTTGCAATGCGGAGAAATTACTGTTTGTGCATTTACAATATTCATTGATTTTTGCCATTGAAAAACGTCCAGAAATGATTGAAGCTACTGACTGAATGAAAGGAGCTGGCATCTCACTCTCTTTGAATCTTCTTTATCATGCTAAGAGGAGCAGGAAAAAGCAAAAAATTTCAGAATTGCACCTTGCAATGCGGAGAAATTACTGTTTGTGCATTTACAATATTCACTGATTTTTGCCATTGAAAAACGTCCAGAAATGATTGAAGCAACTGACTGAATGAAAGGAGCTGGCATCTCACTCTCTTTGAATCTTCTTTATCATGCTAAGAGGAGCAGGAAAAAGCAAAAAATTTCAGAATTGCACCTTGCAATGCGGAGAAATTACTGTTTGTGCATTTACAATATTCATTGATTTTTGCCATTGAAAAACGTCCAGAAATAATTGAAGCTACTGACTGAATGAAAGGAGCTGGCATCTCACTCTCTTTGAATCTTCTTTATCATGCTAAGAGGAGCAGGAAAAAGCAAAAAATTTCAGAATTGCAACTTGCAATGCGGAGAAATTACTGTTTGTGCATTTACAATATTCATTGATTTTTGCCATTGAAAAACATCATGTTATTCATATACCAGAAATGATTGAAGCTACTGACTGAATGAAAGGAGCTGGCATCTCACTCTCTTTGAATCTTCTTTATCATGCTAAGAGGAGCAGGAAAAAGCAAAAAATTTCAGAATTGCACCTTGCAATGCGGAGAAATTACTGTTTGTGCATTTACAATATTCATTGATTTTTGCCATTGAAAAACGTCCAGAAATGATTGAAGCTACTGACTGAATGAAAGGAGCTGGCATCTCACTCTCTTTGAATCTTCTTTATCATGCTAAGAGGAGCAGGAAAAAGCAAAAAATTTCAGAATTGCACCTTGCAATGCGGAGAAATTACTGTTTGTGCTTTTACAATATTCATTGATTTTTGCCATTGAAAAACATCATGTTATTCATATACCAGAAATGTTTGAAGCTACTGACTGAATGAAAGGAGCTGGCATCTCACTCTCTTTGAATCTTCTTTATCATGCTAAGAGGAGCAGGAAAAAGCAAAAAATTTCAGAATTGCACCTTGCAATGCGGAGAAATTACTGTTTGTGCATTTAAAATATTCATTGATTTTTGCCATTGAAAAATGTCCAGAAATGATTGAAGCTGCTGACTGAATGAAAGGAGCTGGCATCTCACTCTCTTTGAATCTTCTTTATCATGCTAAGAGGAGCAGGAAAAAGCAAAAAATTTCAGAATTGCACCTTGCAATGCGGAGAAATTACTGTTTGTGCATTTACAATATTCATTGATTTTTGCCATTGAAAAACATCATGTTATTCATATACCAGAAATGATTGAAGCTACTGACTGAATGAAAGGAGCTGGCATCTCACTCTCTTTGAATCTTCTTTATCATGCTAAGAGGAGCAGGAAAAAGCAAAAAATTTCAGAATTGCACCTTGCAATGCGGAGAAATTACTGTTTGTGCATTTACAATATTCATTGATTTTTGCCATTGAAAAACGTCCAGAAATGATTGAAGCTACTGACTGAATGAAAGGAGCTGGCATCTCACTCTCTTTGAATCTTCTTTATCATGCTAAGAGGAGCAGGAAAAAGCAAAAAATTTCAGAATTGCACCTTGCAATGCGGAGAAATTACTGTTTGTGCATTTACAATATTCATTGATTTTTGCCATTGAAAAACGTCCAGAAATGATTGAAGCTACTGACTGAATGAAAGGAGCTGGCATCTCACTCTCTTTGAATCTTCTTTATCATGCTAAGAGGAGCAGGAAAAAGCAAAAAATTTCAGAATTGCACCTTGCAATGCGGAGAAATTACTGTTTGTGCATTTACAATATTCATTGATTTTTGCCATTGAAAAACATCATGTTATTCATATACTAGAAATGTTTGAAGCTACTGACTGAATGAAAGGAGCTGGCATCTCACTCTCTTTGAATCTTCTTTATCATGCTAAGAGGAGCAGGAAAAAGCAAAAAATTTCAGAATTGCACCTTGCAATGCGGAGAAATTACTGTTTGTGCATTTACAATATTCATTGATTTTTGCCATTGAAAAACGTCCAGAAATGATTGAAGCTACTGACTGAATGAAAGGAGCTGGCATCTCACTCTCTTTGAATCTTCTTTATCATGCTAAGAGGAGCAGGAAAAAGCAAAAAATTTCAGAATTGCACCTTGCAATGCGGAGAAATTACTGTTTGTGCATTTACAATATTCATTGATTTTTGCCATTGAAAAACATCATGTTATTCATATACCAGAAATGATTGAAGCTACTGACTGAATGAAAGGAGCTGGCATCTCGCTCTCTTTGAATCTTCTTTATCATGCTAAGAGGAGCAGGAAAAAGCAAAAAATTTCAGAATTGCACCTTGCAATGCGGAGAAATTACTGTTTGTGCATTTACAATATTCATTGATTTTTGCCATTGAAAAACGTCCAGAAATGATTGAAGCTACTGACTGAATGAAAGGAGCTGGCATCTCACTCTCTTTGAATCTTCTTTATCATGCTAAGAGGAGCAGGAAAAAGCAAAAAATTTCAGAATTGCACCTTGCAATGTGGAGAAATTACTGTTTGTGCATTTACAATATTCATTGATTTTTGCCATTGAAAAACATCATGTTATTCATATACCAGAAATGATTGAAGCTACTGACTGAATGAAAGGAGCTGGCATCTCACTCTCTTTGAATCTTCTTTATCATGCTAAGAGGAGCAGGAAAAAGCAAAAAATTTCAGAATTGCACCTTGCAATGCGGAGAAATTACTGTTTGTGCATTTACAATATTCATTGATTTTTGCCATTGAAAAACGTCCAGAAATGATTGAAGCTACTGACTGAATGAAAGGAGCTGGCATCTCACTCTCTTTGAATCTTCTTTATCATGCTAAGAGGAGCAGGCAAAAGCAAAAAATTTCAGAATTGCACCTTGCAATGCGGAGAAATTACTGTTTGTGCTTTTACAATATTCATTGATTTTTGCCATTGAAAAACATCATGTTATTCATATACCAGAAATGTTTGAAGCTACTGACTGAATGAAAGGAGCTGGCATCTCACTCTCTTTGAATCTTCTTTATCATGCTAAGAGGAGCAGGAAAAAGCAAAAAATTTCAGAATTGCACCTTGCAATGCGGAGAAATTACTGTTTGTGCATTTACAATATTCATTGATTTTTGCCATTGAAAAACGTCCAGAAATGATTGAAGCTACTGACTGAATGAAAGGAGCTGGCATCTCACTCTCTTTGAATCTTCTTTATCATGCTAAGAGGAGCAGGAAAAAGCAAAAAATTTCAGAATTGCACCTTGCAATGCGGAGAAATTACTGTTTGTGCATTTACAATATTCATTGATTTTTGCCATTGAAAAACGTCCAGAAATGATTGAAGCTACTGACTGAATGAAAGGAGCTGGCATCTCACTCTCTTTGAATCTTCTTTATCATGCTAAGAGGAGCAGGAAAAAGCAAAAAATTTCAGAATTGCACCTTGCAATGTGGAGAAATTACTGTTTGTGCATTTACAATATTCATTGATTTTTGCCATTGAAAAACATCATGTTATTCATATACCAGAAATGATTGAAGCTACTGACTGAATGAAAGGAGCTGGCATCTCACTCTCTTTGAATCTTCTTTATCATGCTAAGAGGAGCAGGAAAAAGCAAAAAATTTCAGAATTGCACCTTGCAATGCGGAGAAATTACTGTTTGTGCATTTACAATATTCATTGATTTTTGCCATTGAAAAACGTCCAGAAATGATTGAAGCTACTGACTGAATGAAAGGAGCTGGCATCTCACTCTCTTTGAATCTTCTTTATCATGCTAAGAGGAGCAGGAAAAAGCAAAAAATTTCAGAATTGCACCTTGCAATGCGGAGAAATTACTGTTTGTGCTTTTACAATATTCATTGATTTTTGCCATTGAAAAACATCATGTTATTCATATACCAGAAATGTTTGAAGCTACTGACTGAATGAAAGGAGCTGGCATCTCACTCTCTTTGAATCTTCTTTATCATGCTAAGAGGAGCAGGAAAAAGCAAAAAATTTCAGAATTGCACCTTGCAATGCGGAGAAATTACTGTTTGTGCATTTACAATATTCATTGATTTTTGCCATTGAAAAACGTCCAGAAATGATTGAAGCTACTGACTGAATGAAAGGAGCTGGCATCTCACTCTCTTTGAATCTTCTTTATCATGCTAAGAGGAGCAGGAAAAAGCAAAAAATTTCAGAATTGCACCTTGCAATGCGGAGAAATTACTGTTTGTGCATTTACAATATTCATTGATTTTTGCCATTGAAAAACGTCCAGAAATGATTGAAGCTACTGACTGAATGAAAGGAGCTGGCATCTCACTCTCTTTGAATCTTCTTTTTCATGCTAAGAGGAGCAGGAAAAAGCAAAAAATTTCAGAATTGCAACTTGCAATGCGGAGAAATTACTGTTTGTGCATTTACAATATTCATTGATTTTTGCCATTGAAAAACATCATGTTATTCATATACCAGAAATGATTGAAGCTGCTGACTGAATGAAAGGAGCTGGCATCTCACTCTCTTTGAATCTTCTTTATCATGCTAAGAGGAGCAGGAAAAAGCAAAAAATTTCAGAATTGCACCTTGCAATGCGGAGAAATTACTGTTTGTGCATTTACAATATTCATTGATTTTTGCCATTGAAAAACGTCCAGAAATGATTGAAGCTACTGACTGAATGAAAGGAGCTGGCATCTCACTCTCTTTGAATCTTCTTTATCATGCTAAGAGGAGCAGGAAAAAGCAAAAAATTTCAGAATTGCACCTTGCAATGCGGAGAAATTACTGTTTGTGCATTTACAATATTCACTGATTTTTGCCATTGAAAAACGTCCAGAAATGATTGAAGCAACTGACTGAATGAAAGGAGCTGGCATCTCACTCTCTTTGAATCTTCTTTATCATGCTAAGAGGAGCAGGAAAAAGCAAAACATTTCAGAATTGCACCTTGCAATGCGGAGAAATTACTGTTTGTGCATTTACAATATTCATTGATTTTTGCCATTGAAAAACGTCCAGAAATGATTGAAGCTACTGACTGAATGAAAGGAGCTGGCATCTCACTCTCTTTGAATCTTCTTTATCATGCTAAGAGGAGCAGGAAAAAGCAAAAAATTTCAGAATTGCAACTTGCAATGCGGAGAAATTACTGTTTGTGCATTTACAATATTCATTAATTTTTGCCATTGAAAAACATCATGTTATTCATATCCCAGAAATGTTTGAAGCTACTGACTGAATGAAAGAAGCTGGCATCTCACTCTCTTTGAATCTTCTTTATCATGCTAAGAGGAGCAGGAAAAAGCAAAAAATTTCAGAATTGCACCTTGCAATGCGGAGAAATTACTGTTTGTGCATTTACAATATTCATTGATTTTTGCCATTGAAAAACGTCCAGAAATGATTGAAGCTACTGACTGAATGAAAGGAGCTGGCATCTCACTCTCTTTGAATCTTCTTTATCATGCTAAGAGGAGCAGGAAAAAGCAAAAAATTTCAGAATTGCACCTTGCAATGCGGAGAAATTACTGTTTGTGCATTTACAATATTCATTGATTTTTGCCATTGAAAAACATCATGTTATTCATATACCAGAAATGTTTGAAGCTACTGACTGAATGAAAGGAGCTGGCATCTCACTCTCTTTGAATCTTCTTTATCATGCTAAGAGGAGCAGGAAAATGCAAGAAATTTCAGAATTGCACCTTGCAATGCGGAGAAATTACTGTTTGTGCATTTACAATATTCATTGATTTTTGCCATTGAAAAACATCCAGAAATGATTGAAGCTACTGACTGAATGAAAGGAGCTGGCATCTCACTCTCTTTGAATCTTCTTTATCATGCTAAGAGGAGCAGGAAAAAGCCAAAAATTTCAGAATTGCACCTTGCAATGCGGAGAAATTACTGTTTGTGCATTTTCAATATTCATTGATTTTTGCCATTGAAAAACATCATGTTATTCATATACCAGAAATGATTGAAGCTACTGACTGAATGAAAGGAGCTGGCATCTCACTCTCTTTGAATCTTCTTTATCATGCAAAGAGGAGCAGGAAAAAGCAAAAAATTTCAGAATTGCACCTTGCAATGCGGAGAAATTACTGTTTGTGCATTTACAATATTCATTGATTTTTGCCATTGAAAAACGTCCAGAAATGATTGAAGCTACTGACTGAATGAAAGGAGCTGGCATCTCACTCTCTTTGAATCTTCTTTATCATGCTAAGAGGAGCAGGAAAAAGCAAAAAATTTCAGAATTGCACCTTGCAATGCGGAGAAATTACTGTTTGTGCATTTACAATATTCACTGATTTTTGCCATTGAAAAACGTCCAGAAATGATTGAAGCAACTGACTGAATGAAAGGAGCTGGCATCTCACTCTCTTTGAATCTTCTTTATCATGCTAAGAGGAGCAGGAAAAAGCAAAAAATTTCAGAATTGCACCTTGCAATGCGGAGAAATTACTGTTTGTGCATTTACAATATTCATTGATTTTTGCCATTGAAAAACGTCCAGAAATAATTGAAGCTACTGACTGAATGAAAGGAGCTGGCATCTCACTCTCTTTGAATCTTCTTTATCATGCTAAGAGGAGCAGGAAAAAGCAAAAAATTTCAGAATTGCAACTTGCAATGCGGAGAAATTACTGTTTGTGCATTTACAATATTCATTGATTTTTGCCATTGAAAAACATCATGTTATTCATATACCAGAAATGATTGAAGCTGCTGACTGAATGAAAGGAGCTGGCATCTCACTCTCTTTGAATCTTCTTTATCATGCTAAGAGGAGCAGGAAAAAGCAAAAAATTTCAGAATTGCACCTTGCAATGCGGAGAAATTACTGTTTGTGCATTTACAATATTCATTGATTTTTGCCATTGAAAAACGTCCAGAAATGATTGAAGCTACTGACTGAATGAAAGGAGCTGGCATCTCACTCTCTTTGAATCTTCTTTATCATGCTAAGAGGAGCAGGAAAAAGCAAAAAATTTCAGAATTGCACCTTGCAATGCGGAGAAATTACTGTTTGTGCATTTACAATATTCACTGATTTTTGCCATTGAAAAACGTCCAGAAATTATTGAAGCAACTGACTGAATGAAAGGAGCTGGCATCTCACTCTCTTTGAATCTTCTTTATCATGCTAAGAGGAGCAGGAAAAAGCAAAAAATTTCAGAATTGCACCTTGCAATGCGGAGAAATTACTGTTTGTGCATTTACAATATTCATTGATTTTTGCCATTGAAAAACGTCCAGAAATGATTGAAGCTACTGACTGAATGAAAGGAGCTGGCATCTCACTCTCTTTGAATCTTCTTTATCATGCTAAGAGGAGCAGGAAAAAGCAAAAAATTTCAGAATTGCAACTTGCAATGCGGAGAAATTACTGTTTGTGCATTTACAATATTCATTAATTTTTGCCATTGAAAAACATCATGTTATTCATATCCCAGAAATGTTTGAAGCTACTGACTGAATGAAAGAAGCTGGCATCTCACTCTCTTTGAATCTTCTTTATCATGCTAAGAGGAGCAGGAAAAAGCAAAAAATTTCAGAATTGCACCTTGCAATGCGGAGAAATTACTGTTTGTGCATTTACAATATTCATTGATTTTTGCCATTGAAAAACGTCCAGAAATGATTGAAGCTACTGACTGAATGAAAGGAGC